>NW_020837969.1:11146737-11152233 GCF_003676395.1 Aethalodelphis obliquidens
GTGAGAGGCCCGCGTACCCAAAAAAAAAAAAAAAAAAGAATGAAAATAGCAGCATCACAAAACCAGAAGTCAGACGGGACTAGCACCTATCAGAGCAGATACATATTAAAAGAAAATCCTTGACATATAAGATTTGAGATAATCACACTGAAATCAAAGGAGAGGGACTGAAATCAGAAAAGTCAGAAAAAAGATAACAGGACGGAAAAAGACAGTCCAGGATAACTGGCATGGCTAAGGAAGGAAACCCACCTAAAATCATCAAAGGAAGTAGCAACAAACAGGAAATAAAATAACTTCAAAGATACGACAGGAGGAAGTATCTACGACATGAAGAAAGCATTAAAAACCACAATTAGAAATAATGACACACAATATTCTAACAAATTTGAACAAAATAACAGCAAGAAATATCTTGATTATGTAAGGAAGAATGAAGTATAAATATTTTCTCAAACACACAGGCATGAAGTCGAGGTGAAATTAACCTGGTGTGATACACCTCCAGAAGTTTACAGGTAAATGTGACCCAAGGATATCATACCCAGCTAAGTCATCCCTCAAGTGGAAAGAAGGCTATGGTGGTCTCTCCAAACGTGAACACTGTGGGCAACGTGGCACTCGTGTGCCTTCCTGGGAGAGGAGTTCAATTCATAATAAAGTCCAGCCCCCAAAATAGTAAGTAGAAAATCGTGGTACAAGGATGACTGTAATATTCCATGCTAGGAGACAATGGGACAGTATATCAGGAGTGAGCGCTAAAGGAGAGGAGGTGCGTGACCCCAGAATTTAATCTCGGCCAAGTTTTCCTTTGAGAATAAGAGCAAAAGACAGGCCTTCTCATCCAGGGAGAAAAATCCGAAACTAAATACCCACGGCCCATGTAGAAAAGAACCACTTGAGAATAAAATTAACCAACCAAGAGACCAAAACAAAGAAGTCAAGGTGGAAAAGCCACAATAAAAGGAGTGGCGGGTGGGCACTGAGTCCACGTGAATGGCTGAAAGAAAGGCTCTGCAGGAGGTTGGGTTACACGGCGTATATACTGTAGACCTCGTCCAACGGACTTACATGCGTGTGTGCGCACTCACACGTGTGTACGTGTGTACATGCACACACACATAATTCTATTCTTGTGGTAGAGGAGAGAGGACAGGAGAAAATATAAAAATACTACTCTCATATTCCAAAGCTTCTTAATTTTTTTTTCAATTTTTTCTTTTTTTATTCTTAGAAGGCCTTTTAAGGAACTATGTCTATTTTTGATAAAGAAATATTTATGTGAAACACAGTAATGAGGGGTTGGGGAGGACGGGATAGGGCTGAACAAGAGAGGTTTCCGGGGAATTTCTAGACATTCCTTTGTGCTGCCGAAGTTTAAATTAAGAAGCAGAAATCACATTTCTTGTCCTTCACGTGAAATGAACAGCTAAGGAAACTGAGTTAGGCGGGTAATAAAAGAATCGCAGGCTGAGTGTTCGCCGAAGCTTCGGAGGAAAGAATGAAAAATTACACTTTGCCAAGAGACTTCAGGGCTTCAGCCTGCCAACACTGATATGTCTAGGTTTCACAGAGACCCTGAAACTAAAAGCTAGATTGCTTTTAAAGACACGTTTATAAAATTCCATTATGCATTTGGGGGTGATTTGGTACCTACTTCTCAGTCTGAACACCAAAGGGCACCAAGTAGATAAGAATATTTAGGGAGAGAAAATATACGCCACGTAAAAGCCCTACGATGAAGTGCTGGCACGGGAGATCGAGGAGACCGCGGTCAAAGCGCACCCAGGCCTGCGTGACGAGGGGTCACAAGCGCTTCCGACAAGCCTCACTGCACCTCCTCGACGTGTACTGCATACACTGCCGACCACACTCCACACACAACCCCAGGGGCCTCGGAAATTAGCAGCTGAAAACGTAAGAGGCCACCCTTATCATTTTCTTATCGTGTCCAGGAACCACTGTGAAGTAAAACTGAGATTTCTTGAAATAGTCACTGTTTGCAAATGGAAGCAAGGCTTGCTGTCCACTTGGACTGATTTCCAGCTTCTAGCGGAAGAGCTGAGGGTAGCATCACGGGGAAGAGAGCGAGGTTCCCATGAGCTACGAGAAGACCAGGCAGCCAACCCTCCTGACGCATAGGTGGTTCGTCCTGGTGGCTTGCTGGCTGGGTTTCCAGGGCAACCACAACGAGGGATGTTGGAGAGTGGACGGCAGGGAGACCGCCGGGGTGTCCAGTGGGTTTTCGAGCAGCAGGTTTGCTTCTTCCTTGTGGGGCCACTGATGAGTTGAATTGTTTTTAATCTTTTTTTATGGAGTTGTCATTAACATACGATGTTATATTCGTTTCAGGTGAAGAACACAGTGATGTGATATTTTTACACCTTATGAAATGATCACCACGATAAGACCAGTCACCACCCACCACCGTACAAAGTTGCTGCAATATTAATGACCACATCCCCTGTGTGTTCATCATACTCCTGTGACTTATTTATTTTACAGCTGCACGTTTACAAACAAACAAAACAAAACAGAAACAGACTCACTGATACAGAGAACAGACTGGTGGTTGCCAGGGGTCGGGGAGGTGGCATGGGGACAGAGGACACAGGGTAGGATCTGAGCTGCACGGGAGCAAGTGGAGATGCTCCCCCAGCAAGATTCCTGGGGGTCTGCAGCGCCAGGAGGAGAGCACCACTGCTGGCCACGCCACCCAGTCCTTCCGGAGACACGTCGGGGCACGTGGACGGACGCCCTCCCGCCCGAGATCAGTGACGCCACGGGAGCAAAAGCTGCCGCCTGCCACCACAGCAGAGCAGGGAGAAGGCAGCGAGGGCTTAGAACAGCAGGAAATGTCCAAGGAAGTGAGTAAAAAGACACGGTGGGTGGAAGCACGAAAAAATAAAAATTTGAACCTGATTCCTCCAGGAATGTGCTCATGATTTTATTTATTTATTTATTTATTTATTTATTTATTTTATTATGATTTATTTATTTACTTACTTACTTACCTACCTACTTATATAGGCTGCGCCAGGTCTTAGTTGCATGCGTGGGGGATCTAGTTCCCCAACCAGGGATTGAACCCGGGCCCCCCCACACACACTGGGAGTGTGGAGTCCCACCCACTGGACCACCAGGGAAATCCCTGCTCATGATTTTAAACTTCCCCCTTGTGGGCACAGATTGAGTTAAACCACTTGCAGACTATGGGACACAGTGTCGACAGGGAGCGCCCAATGGGCGTGAGGCCTCCTGTGCCCCGTGGTCCCTCCTCCAAACTGGACCATCTACCGGCTGCTTGCTTTCTCTACCCCTTGGCATCTGGGAGAGAGTTTTCGCTGTAATTTTCCTTTCAAGTAAGAAACCACAATTGATGCCGCATTTAAGCCTAGACGGCAGTGGGGAAACTGCATATCCTGAGGCGCTAAAATATCTAAGTGCAGTTTAGTTCACATCCCGTTGGCCTTCGGGAAGCCACCCCAGAAGACGAGCGACTGAACGGGCCGGCACCTCGTCTGGCTCAGCTGTGCTCAGCCCCGTGCCGTCCCGACCCAGAGCCTCCAGCAGACTTCTCCCCACTAGAGTCCCCACCAGCCACAGTCCCCACCAGTCTCTCAGTCCCCACCGGTCTCAGTCCCCACCAGCCACGGTCCCATTGGCCACAGTCCCCACCAAGCATCTTCTGGGCACACTTTTCATTCCACCAAGAGCTCTGAGAGGACAGCATGTGAAGAGGGTCTGGTCCAGATGCTCAAACACGTGGGAGCTCGTGCCAGGGGTCAAGGGGATAAACTCAGTGACCGACCCATGTGGTTCCTGGCAACAACGAGCATGGCTCCCTCATTCACACACCCGGGGAGGCACTGGCATCACAAGGCCAGACAGAGTTACCTTAAAACACTTTCCCCTCGACAGATGTGACAGATTGCAGATTTTCAGGAAAAAGAACCGAACTCTGTCACTGTAGGATGTCTTCTTCTCAGACTTACGCTGGATTCATTAGAATTTCATTCTGCTAAACTTCATTAAAAATCCTGATAAATTGAACTGGTCTACTCTCCTTTGAAACATAGTGACTCCTCTTTGCAAAGTTTTCTCTGCATTAATCATCTTGACTCGCCCAACAACTGGTGAACGAACAGGGAAATAATCGTTTTTGAGACTACGTGCCAACCACACACGTTATTTCATTAAGTCCTGACAGTGCTATTGCCCATTGCTTTAACAAAGGCAATGCAGGTTCTGAGAAGTTAACTAACTTGTCTACACAGCGTTGGGTCAGAGATGAGAACCCTGCCTGATTCTGAAGCTGGTGTGTCCACCACACCCATGACAAACCCTGCCTCACAGAGCCCTGAGGGGCACACAGGACAAAGGGAGGGCGTGGACAGCCCGGCCAGGCTTCTGTCCTTCGCTCTTGAGCCAATCCCAGAAGCCCCCCTCTTGCCGATCAGAGACCTGGACACGGCCACACCGAGCCAAGCGCGGAGGAAGCGTCAGACCAGCCCTGAGTCACTGTCACGGGAGAGACACCTGACAACTCTGCGTAGACCACAAAGCACCTCACAAATACTTGCTGTTACTTTCCTCTCAAGATGTATTTGGAATTGTGTCTGAGACATGCAGCATATGTTCTGCTTAAGCTTAAGGTTAAGATAACTACACACAAGCAGTAACTATTCTGAGGTGTGGCCTAGTGCTTTACAGTCTGCACGAGAGGTAGGGGTACATGCTCCAAGGCCACCTTTGGGACCCCCGTAGGAAGGACCGCTGCTCCCCACTCCTCACGTCCAGCACAGGCTCCCGCAGGAACCCTGGAGCAGTGAAACGCCAGCAAGAAGACGCCCTGTGCGCTAGGCATCGGGCAGGGCCGTTTCGCTGTTACCCGTTCCAACCCTCAGGGTCACCCCATTGACAGGGAGGAAGCAGAGCCTTGGAGAAGTGAAGAGACACCGGCAGGATGTGGACGGTGCCGGTGGACCAGAGGCTCCAACACCTGGGCCTTCCGGCAGCCTCCGGTTCTCAGGGCCTATTTCAAGCTCCGCCGACGTCGGTTTTGAGGAGACTACATCTAAACCCTGATCTCGTGCTGTGTACCCAGACCAGCGGGTCAAAGACAGGCCCACCACACCCGGCCCTGGGCCGTATTCAAAGTGAACAATAGTTCTTATTTCCCAAAGAACTTACTGTCGTAAAGGGAAGGTGTAGATAGAAATATGACATGAAAGCAAATATATTCATTTGACAAATCTTTCTCAAGGAGGTGCCCAGTGCAAAGCCTGAGAGGGAATCAGAGACGTGAAACAACTCCCTCCTTCCAAAGCCCTGCCGTGGATGAGGGCAGAGCAGGGGATGCAAATGCCAAACCAGCAGGCAGTGTGTAATGGGGACCCACTGCATGTAAAAGGGTAACGGGGACCCACTGTGTGTAACGGGGACCCACTGTAACAGGGTAACGGGGACCCACTGCGTGTAGCGGGGACCCACTGT
>NW_020837969.1:11152243-11185533 GCF_003676395.1 Aethalodelphis obliquidens
GGGGACCCACTGCGTGTAGCGGGGACCCACTGTGTGTAACAGGGTAATGGGGACCCACTGTGTGTAACAGGGTAACGGGGACCCACTGCATATAGCAGGGACCCACTGTGTGTAACAGGGTAACAGGGACCCACTGTGTGTAGTGGGGACCCACTGTGTGTAACAGGGTAACAGGGACACACTGTGAGCCAGGAGACTGCAGACAGGAGAGGACCCTGGCAACCTCAGGGCTCGGGTGCCCGGCGGAGTCTCGTGAGAAGCAGCCAGTGGGTCATCAGCACTCACACGAGACGTCTTGAGACTCGGAAATCCTCAGATTCGCAAATGCCCCTCTGGCATTTATTTCTCTTGAGAGGATTTCTCTTTATAGCAAAGAATCCTCATTCTCCTAACCCTCCTAACCGTCTTTTCCTTCAGCAGCACAGCTGGCCTTCTTTACTGTGCTGTATTTTCCCCCATAAAGAAATGATTTCTAGGAGTTTCCCTGGTGGCGCAGCGGTTGAGAGTCCGCCTGCCGATGCAGGGGACACGTGTTCGTGCCCCGGTTCGGGAGGATCCCACGTGCCGCGGAGCAGCTGGGCCCGTGAGCCATGGCCGCTGAGCCTGCACGTCCGGAGCCTGTGCTCCGCAACGGGAGAGGCCACAGCAGTGAGAGGCCCGCGTATCGCAAGAAAGAAAAAAAAAAAAGAAAAGAAATGATTTCTATCACTTCATAAAAATTCTTTTTAAGTTCTTTCCTGAAAAAATCCCCTTGTGTACAGGGCACATAGCAGTCACTCACAACCTTGGTCAACTGCTGAATATCTCTACTCACCCAAAGTAAAAAGAACTGGATAAGAAAAGAGACAACAGACATCAATACTCCAGTCCAGTTGGATAGAAAAAAACTCACAGTAAGAGAGCAGCACGTATTGAGTGTCTACTACATGCCAAGCAGGGCTGTAAGGGTATTCCACACGTTAAATACATTAATTTAATGTATACTCACCCTATGAGGTAGGTACCATTTTTATGCCCATTCTGCAGATGAGAAGACTGAGGCATGGTAGGTTAAATAACATGCCCACACTCCCCACCCTGGAAGGCATCAGAGCTGGGAACTGACTCAGGCCGCTGGAGTCAGTCCTTAACCACTCACTGTATGGACTGTGCTGCACAGAAGGGGTCAGATAAAAACCAGGCAAGTGGACAGGGGGCAGCTGCCTCCCAAGTGGCACAAAAGGACAAGTGTTGCCTGGAGGTGACTCTCTGAAGTAGGAACACTGTGTCTAATTTTCTGAATAGAACAAGACACAGAAGAAACGTGGAGTATCAAGACTTACTGTATTTCTATTCAATATTAAAATTCATGAAAAGGCAACCCACAGAATGGGAGAAAATATCCTCAAATCATACATCTTGGAAGAGATTAATATCCATAATATATAAAGAACTCCCAAAGTCAACAAAAATAAAGTAATTCAAAAATTGGCAAAGGACTTGAACAGACATCTCTCCAGAAAAGATACACAAACGGCCGAGAAGCACATGAGATAATGCTCAACATCACTAGTCATCAGGGAAAAGCAAATCAAAGTTACCACGACATCCATCACTTCACACCCGTTAGGATGGCTATTATCAAAAGGACAGAAGGTAACAAGTGATGTGGAGAAACTGGAACCCTCACACATTGCTGGTGGGAATGTGAAATGGTGCAGACTCTGTGGAAAACAATTTGGCGTAAAATGTGTGGTGTGATCCAGCAATTCCACTCCTAGGTATGAAGCCAAAGGAATTGAGAGCAGGGACTCAGATTCTGATGTGCCAACGTGTTTTGCATTCACAATAGACAAAAGGTGGAAATAACCCCAGTGTCCATCAACAGATGACGGATAAACAAAATACCGTGTCTCCATACCGCGGAATATTATTCAGCCATGAAAAGGAATAAAGTTCTGACAGGTGCTACAACATGGATGAACCCTGAAAACATTATGTTGAATGAAATAAGGTCAGATACAAAAGGACAAATGTTGTATGATTCACTTATATGACATATCTAGAATAGGCAAATTCACAGAGACAGAATGTAGATTAGAGGTTACCACAGGCTGGGGGAGGGGAAGAGGGTACAGAGTTTCTGTCTGGGATGATGAACAAGTTCTGGAAATGACAGGGGTGATGGTTGCACGACACTGTAAATGTACCTAACGCACCTGAAATGCAGAGTTAAAAATGGTGAAAATGGTAAATTTCCACAATTAAAAAGAATCAAACTCCTTAATGTAGCATTCAAGATGCTCCCGATCTACACCTCCCATTCCAACCCTACTTCCTCTACACCCCTCCCCCCAGGTGATGCCGCCCTCCCCCCCCCCCCCCGTACGAGGCTCCTGATTTCCTGACCCCATCACCTCTGCCCGTGCTACCCCCTCCATCCCCTAAATCCACGCATCCTTCCAGATCCCCTCCTCTGAGGGTTTCCTCTCGCTGTGGGTACCCTCTCCTCCCTAAGCTTTGCTAGGAGTTTGCCGGTGCAGCCCTGGGAGCACAGTTACTGCAAACAGACTCTCTTATCCAGTACCATTAACTGCAGGGAGATGCCGTGTTGAATTTATCTGCGTGTCGTCAGAATTTAGCCCAGAGGCTGAACACAGCACATACTTAGTAAACATTCACTGAATGCATCACGAGGAGGGAACGAAAATAAACATTAACATCATAGTTCCCAAACTGTGCTCCAAGGCACCCTGGGGTACCAGGGCCTGGCGGGAAAATTTTAAATTTCAAGGGAAACACAGCAATATCCCACTTCTGTTGGACCCCAGAAGCCATTACCTCACTTAAAAGTAGGATTACGGGCTTCCCTGGTGGCGCGGTGGTTGAGAGTCCGCCTGCCGATGCGGGGGACACGGGTTCGTGCCCCGGTCCGGGAGGATCTCACGTGCCGCGGAGCGGCTGGGCCCGTGAGCCATGGCCGCTGGGCCTGCGCGTCTGGAGCCTGTGCTCCGCGGCGGGAGAGGCCGCAACGGTGAGAGGCCCGCGTACCGCAAAAAAACAAAACAAAACAAAAAAAAGTAGGATTACACTTCACCTGACGACCAGGAGTAACACTGTCCTGATGGGCACTTCCTTCTAGATGGTAAGGGTTTTCCCTACAACACGAGATCTCTCGCTCCCAGGCCCGAGTCGGGTACTTGGGACTGAGAAAAACGCCACTGGATCGCCTGAGAGACAGCACATTTTTAGGAAACTAATAAAATCACAGAACGTTATACTTGCTCCTCTGTTCAGTTCAAATCCTCGACTTCTCTCCTTGTGGGGCAGATGTAAGCCGGGTTCTCATTGGTCTTAGCATCTGTTCTCCCAATTATTTGGATATCAGTGTATTTAATGCTCTAATCTCCATTTGCTTAATGTTTTTATTATTTTGTCATTATAATCCCATTAGAAGAGATTCTAGTTGCCATTATATAAGGTCCTTTGTGGACCTTATATTACAGTCCTTTGTGGACCTTATATTACAGTCCTTTGTGCTTTTGAAGGACTGTAATAACTTGGAACCCATCCAGACGTGAGAACAGCCATCACCACCCCCTAGATTTAAAATTCTTCTTAATGACGATGGTCACATCCCCTGACACCCCTTCAGAGCCTGAGGAGCGAGAAGAGTCAGTGGCTCAAACCCTCCACTGGGATCTTCCATTAATGGCACTGCTACAAGGATCACTGATTCATAAATGACCGGCCCATTCACTGGTGAAGGACGGGTGGTTACAAAGTTATTTTTGTAATAAGATGTCTTACACTTTCAACTGTTAGTATTCAGGATAAGCATCATTTTATCTCGGAATGCTTAAAGAAACCTCGTTCTGTAAAACATATCAAAGGTTAAGCTGGTTTGCAAACGCTCTTTTGACTTTCGGAAAAAAAATATAATACATCTTCGAAATGCCTTAGCAAAGGGTCCACGTGAGCTGTGACCAAGTGAGAACCCAGCCCCTCTCTCCATTCCAGACAACCTTGCCTGCATCACTGAGACTCAACAATCTCTTAATAAACATCTACAAAACGGGAAATGTTCTAAGACTCCATAATGAATAAGGACAGTTGCACAGGCTTCACAGCTTTACAGTTTTTACAGAATCTACTAGGTATGAATGAAAATATGCATTTTGTCGCAACTCCTCAAAATAACCCAACGGACGCGTGAGTTCAAAAGTAAAAATATCAGACTCACTGGCAACAACTTGAAGGAGTGGCTTCATTAGGGGACAAGAGATTTTGCTCCATT
The DNA here is from genome assembly GCF_003676395.1 of Aethalodelphis obliquidens. Taxonomy (NCBI): domain Eukaryota; kingdom Metazoa; phylum Chordata; class Mammalia; order Artiodactyla; family Delphinidae; genus Aethalodelphis; species Aethalodelphis obliquidens. The sequence continues at coordinate 11,156,520 of NW_020837969.1, forward strand.
AGAAGGTGACATTCGTGATTAAACAAGCTTAATGTGGGTTAAAATTTTTAAACTTGCATTCTAGCTTAAAAGAGTATTGCAAATTGTTTAAGCAGTGGAATTCTGTATTTGCTTAGACGGCTTTAATTATGTTATCAATGTCAACGTGCTCTGGGGTCTGATATACGTCATGGAAAATGCACTGAAGTAAACACGTGTGACTGGATTAGTTTTTACGCCTGAAATCAAGGCTTAGAACATTCCTGTCAAATCGCACACCTGACTGCCTCTCCTAGGAAGTCCTCTGCGATCGCCGCAAATGAACATCTGTTGTCCTCCTGTCTCAGGAGATGATAAGAAGAGGGTCCTCTCCCATGTCCGAGGGCAGCAGGCGAGGAGACCCAGCAGGGGCGCGGCAGAGCTCAGGACGGTCCCTGTCCACGCTCAGTCAACAGGACCAGCTGGGAGGCGGCCAGACCTGGATGCAGCCCCTCTGAGCTCAGAAGGCTTCTCGACAGAGGAAGGCTCAGTCCCCCATGGAAAGGACGGGTCCCCCGAGAGGGACACAGGCAGGAGGCACCCCTCCCCCCTGAGCTGGGTCCCAGGGACCGAGGTCCAGCCCCAGGGGGCTGGGGCCAGAGCTGTCCCAGAAGCAAGGGCAGCAGAGGGAGCTTCCCCCAGGGAGGAGGGGGCCCGGGAAGGGGGACCTGCAGGCAGTGGTGCCCGCACAGGACCCACCGAGGCCCCAGGACGGGCGCTGACCTTCTGAGCCACGGTCCTGTGTCCCTGACAGGCCCCGTCCACAGTCAGCACCCAAATGTACTTTCCAAGGACTCAGCTGAGGTTCCAGACGAGCATCTGAACTTTGAGATACTGTCAAGTACATTAGAAATGATTGCCGTTGGGCATTATGCTAAGTGAGATAAGACAGACAGAGAAAGACAAATACTGTCTGATATCACTTATATGTGGGAGCTAAAAAATACAACAAGCTAGTGAATATAACAAAAAAGAAGCAGACTCACAGATACAGAGAACAAACGAGTGGTTACCAGCGGGGGGAGGGGCAGTAGAGGGGTGGAGGAGTGAAAGGCACAAACTACTGGGTGTAAGACAGGCCCAAGGATGTATCATACAACACAGGGAATATAGACAATATTCTGTAATAACTGTAAGTTGAAATTTACAGTTTAGAAATTGTGTAAAAATTTTTTTTTAATTTTTTATGAAAGAAATAACTGCCCTTGAATTAGAAGGGTTTGAATTAGGCTTTGAATAAGACACTGGGTTATGACACAGCTCTGCCATGTGTGGGAACATGGACGGTCTCCAGGGCACGACCTAAGAGGAAAAGGCGGGCAAAGGCCGTCTTACCGCGTGATTCCACGGAAGACACATGGAAGGAGGTTGCAAGAATGCATGTGGCATGCACCCGAGCAAACTTAACCGATCCAATTTTTATTTTTTGGCTTAAAAATGGAGACATAGGGCTTCCCTGGTGGCGCAGTGGTTGAGTGTCTGCCTGCCGATACAGGGGACGCGGGTTCGTGCCCCGGTCCGGGAGGATCCCACATGCCGCGGAGCGGCTGGGCCCGTGAGCCATGGCCGCTGAGCCTGCGCGTCCGGAACCTGTGCTCCGCAACGGGAGAGGCCACAGCAGTGAGAGGCCCGCGTACCGCAGAAAAAAAAAAAAAAAAAAAGGAGACATAGCTAGACATAGGTCACATGACACTTCGAATTAAGGTGAATCCCTGAACACATCAGGCTGCTCTGAAGTTTTGGTTTTAAGACCAGCTGTCTGCCTCCCTGGATTTGTCATGATGTGATGATCTTTTATACTAGCCTTGCATTTGTTTTCTCAAGGAAAGCGTGAACTACCTAAATGTTTCTGTACAGTTTTATAGATCCCTGTCCTTGCTTCTGACTAATGCTTAAGGTTATTAAAATGCACACATCTGTGTCCACTAAACTGAATTTTAATAAGTGATCTTTAGGGGAAAAGAAGGTGGCCTCTTACAAACTTGAGGCAACGTTGCAAACCAGTTGAACTTGGTTTTACACTTGCATTGATGTTAAATATCATCTCTGACAAAATTTTCAAGTCAACAGCGATGGTGTTGTTCTCTGAAGCAACATTTACTGTAACTCCCAAGGTCCTTAAATGACATCAAGATCTTAAAAATAATATTAAATTAGTTAATAACTGGGAAACCTTTGGTTACCCAGACAATTTTAAATAAATCAAAATTCAGAGAAAGAAAGAGAGAATAGGTCCTGGGTCATCAACCACATGCCTTACTGTTTAAAGTTTCTTTCTGTAAAATTCTGGTTAAGATGATAAAATCAATCCCTGCATACACTATGTTAAGGGTGATTATATCTGAAAGCTCACATTAAAAGGTTTAAATAACACTGTCATCTCACCACATGGAAATTCTGTATACACACAAAAGCTGTGGTAAAATTAATAAGCAAAAGAAGCTTTCATGTAGGAGGAGACTGGTCATTCCAAGCTGGTGGATGCATTTGCTGGTGGCAAGCCACTCTTGATTTCCCGTGCGGTTGGTCCAGAGAGCTAGGCCTCGAGAAGGCCCTCACCTGACAGCTGCTAGCTTTTGTTTTTTAACAAGACAACACACGTCCCTCACTTCTGAGTCAATTTCCTTTATTCTTATATTGCTTCCTGCAATATTCATTTCCACATATCGTATGGTTAAAGTGGATTATGTGGAAACCACGCAATATCCCCTGCCCTCTGGGGACGCTCTGCGGTATTTTCTTCCCACTGCTGTAGGCTGAGTGTTTGTCTCCACCCCGCAAAACTCACACACTGAACTCCTAACCCCCAACGTGATGGCGTTAGGAGGCGGGGCCTTTGGGAGGTGAGAGGTCATGAGGGTGGGGCCCCCATGCTGGGATCAGTGCCCTCATAACAGAGACCCCAGAGAGCCCCCAGCCCTTCCCCCACGTGAGGACACAGAGAGAAGATGCCGTCTGTGAACCAGGAGGGGGTCCTCACCACACTGAATCTTCCAGGGCCCTGACCTTGGACTCTCCACCTCCACAAGTGTAGGTAGTAGATGTCTGTTGTTTAAGCCCCCAGACTTGGTGCCGTTATAGCAGTCAGGATGCACTAAGGCACTGGGGTCAGATCCTGGGCTTACAGCATGAGGCTCTCCAGGTGTTTGCTGTCCTGTCGTTTCCACCAACCCCTGTGGTGCGTGCCAGTGGCCGAGCACCAGCAGCCAATTCAATCATCTGTGAAAGGCCGGGGGCGGAAAGCAATGTGGCCTATTTGAGAGCCATCGAGCTGTCAGTGCTCAGGGGTCGGTCCCCCCAGGCAGCAGAAGAGGCCGGCATGACTGCAGCCCTGGTGCAGCTTGAGGGCGGACAGAGCGCGGTCACAGAGGCCGGCACTAGAGCCTCCCGAGAAGTCGTTGATGGTGGGGTGAGGTGTGGGACGCTGAAGGTGGCCAGGGGTCCAACTGTCAGTGAGGGTACTACTCGGGATCCCCGGGGCCCTCCCACTTCCGGGGGGACTCCGCGCTCCCCAATCTGAGGCCACCATCGACCTCAATGCCCTCACAGTCACAGCCGCTGCCCTGAGTGGAGTGTCCCCGGGAAGAAGGGCCTGAGAGGCGTGGGGGCCACGGCAGGAGCCCCAGGACCAAGCAGACCCACGAGCTCTGACTGCAGGGCACCCGGGACAGATCAGGACTCCTGAGGCCTCCCATCACGGGTGGGCACCTTCCGAAAGCAGCCCGCTGGCCTGGGTTGGGCTGAACGAAAGCTGACAGCACCAACGAGGTCTTTTAATCTTATCTGATACCCTCCTTTTTCTCTTTAAACCACTTTGTGGAGGCATGACAGACACGTGAAAAGCTGTATATGGTTAATGGGCACGACTCGATGAGTTGGGGAAAGTATACAACCCGTGACACCATCGCCACAACCGAGACCACAGACAAAGCCCTCCTCCCAGCACGCCCTCTGCACCTTCATCGTCATCATCATTATTATTGTGTGTGCACACGTGTGTGGTTAGAACACAACATATGCTCTGCCTTCCTAGAAAGTGTTACGTGCGCTGTGCTGGTGGCATATATGACAGTTCTGGAGAAAGCGTGAAACACACTGATCCGCCTTGCCCACCACCATGACCAAACACGTGCAAAGCTTCTTTACTGAGTCCCATCGGTTTTCATGACAATTTAGTTATTTTTATAGTTTCAATAAGAATCTGCTCTTCTCTGTACCAGAATAAACAGAAATATTTAGAAAAACAAATACTTGGAACCATAACAATTCCAGAATCCTGAGGTAAATTTCTTCTTTCAAATTTTCTATAACTTTGAGATAGTTTAAAATGAAAACTTTTAAAAGAACATAAGAATACGATGCACACATAAGGGCACTAACACCTTGGACAGCTCCCAGCACAACCCTGTCACTCAGCAAAGACCTGTTGGATTATTGAAAATAATTAGTACAGACTGGGACAAACTTCATGAATGCAATAAACATCAGAAGTACTAAAGGTGTGCTTACCCTTTAAAATAGATAAAATAGTTTTTTAAAATAAAAAACTACCTACTGACCGACCTATCTACCAAGTTATCCTAAGGACATAGGTAGTGTGTGAAGAGGCACATACAAATATATTGCTTGTGGTGTTTTTTTTAAACAGCAAAGTATCAGAAACAAGGTAGAAATCCCACAAATTAGTTGAATTACGCTGTAGGCACAACGGAATATTATAAATAATGTATTAGAAATAAGAACCATAGAAAAGTATTTACTGTACAATGTTAAGCAAAAAACTACAAAGCAGCGTGCACATTCTTCTCCTATTTACATAATCTATGGATACAGAAAACATGAAGAAAATAAGAATACAAATAACAGTGATTCTCTCTGGGCAGAAGATGTAGATACACTTTCCCTCTGCCTTAAGTTAATCTCTTAATTTTTCTACAAGAAACATTTACGGAGAGTAATGCTCACATGTACAGATCGAGTTTAGATTCACTTCTTGCTCTGCAATTCACCAACTGTGTTATATTTCTCTCCAGACATGTTGTCTCAACTATGTAACAGAGGAGATGCTCCTATCGGGAGAGTGTTGTGAAAATTACAGGAGTGCTCGATAAACAGTATCAGTTTTATGTATTACTTGTAGAATGAAAAGGTTGGGGGGAAAACGATATTGAATATTTTCCTGTGGAAAGGGCCCCACTGTAAATAGCATCCCCATCGAGGTCTTTCTTATTAGGCAAATAAAACAAAATTGGCCGTATTGTATTTCCCTGCCCTTGGTAACATGGCATCACGAAGCTGCATCTTCAGCTGAGCATGAGATTGAACACCCAACCCAGCACCATCTCTGTCACGGACCAGCTCTCCTGATCCGAATGCATTTCCTTGCCATCGCTGCATGTCAAGTCCCGAGGCCGCCACAGCGGCCGCAGGCAGGGCAGGGCGGTGGGTACGGAACGCCTTGGGAGCCCCGTGGTCCTCTGGAGATGCCAGTGGGGAACATACTGCAATGACTTGTCCATCTCCGTTATTTTTGGTGCCTTGTTTAAACTGTCATTAAATGCTGCTGTGCCCAGATAAACATCTCCTGTGGCGCCTATCTTTCTGTTGGCAGAAAATCCACACTGCTCTTGCCCACGTGGGAGGCCAGGTGGCCCGGGTCCCGAGGAGACCACACTGCTGCTCGCGGTAGCCCAGGCCCTTGGAGACCACAGCATCCAAATCCTCCCGGCCAGCGGCTCCTGCTTCTTCCCCTTTAGGTCAACTGTGCCCGTGATTGACAGCTGACCACCTGTCCGTGTCCCTGAAGTAACCTGAAAGACGGTTCGGGACACAGGATTTGTCACCAGGGAGGGGGCGGGGAGTCAGGGAGGAGACCATTCCCACTGGAAAGAAGGAAGCTGAAAGCGCGACTCCGATGACAGATGCAGAGTTGGGAGACCCGCGAGTGTGTGTGTGCGTGCACGTGTGTGTGCCTGTGGTATGTGCACTCACACGTGTGTACCTTGTCCTGCAGGGCAGGTGCAGACTCCGTGTCTGCTCCCTCGGCCTCCTGTGCTGGGCTTTCTCCATGCTCTGAGTTGCAGCCCGGGGCTCACGGTCCAGACCTCTCTCTTCTCTGCCCAAACTTACTCCCCGGCTCTCCTCCGACCCCCCTCACGCCGTCTGCCTGCGGCAACTCCAGAGTCCATCGCCAGCCTGGCCTCTGCCTGAGTCCCAGGCTCACATCCAGGGATCTGCCTGATATTCGTGCTTGGACGCCTAACAGGCCACCCAAACAAGCATCGTGCAGAACTGAACTCTCGGTTCTTACCCCGGATGCGATCTCCTTTTCCTGCCAATAGCTGCTTTCGATTGCTCAGGCCTGGCGCGGACTCATGTTTTCCTCTGTCCATCAGCAGATCCTATCACTCCATCTCCAAATATCGCTGGCCTGGCACTTCCTGCCCTCTCCAGGGCTACACCCCAAACGGCCCGCGGTCACCGCCCCCAGATGACGGAAGAGCCTCCAGGGGCCTCCTGCCCCCAGCATCACCCCATCTCTGGGGTGGTTTTCAAGTGCAGCTCAGGTCGAGATGCGTCTCTGCTGGAGACCCTCAGGGGTCCCCCCACCCGGCCCTCACCATGAAGCCGGGGCTGCACATGACCGGCACGGACCCCTGGATCTGTCTCCCCAGCCCTCAGGCCTCCCCCTGCCGTGAGCCCTCCTGGAGAACCCAGGGTCTGCAGAGCCGGCCTCACTTCACGCTTCTTTCTGCTGAATGTCACCTTCTCGGGGGGCCTTCAAGGACCCCTTTCCTGCCATGCTCTCTGTCTCCCCATTTTCTCCCTACCAGGAGGCATTTCCCTTCTTAGCATGGGGCACCCCCGCCATATTACGTTATCGTCTGTTATTTGTCTTGTGTTGAGCCCACAGGATGTAAGCTCCCTGCCAGCAAGGGCCTGTGGGTCTAAGGCTCCTTCCCTAGCGCCGCGAACAAGCGCTGGACGCAGACGCCCCGAGACTATTTACTGGATAAGTAGTTACAGGAGAGACAAACTTAAATGAGAGAACAGGGCCACCGGGTGGACCAGACGTGCCTATAAGCAAAGAACTGCAACGTGGTACAGTGAGCACAGGTGTAGGGAGACTCGAATTTGATGCAGAATTGGCACCACGAGTGACCTGATGCTGGGCGATCACTGAACTTCTCGCTCATGGTTCCCGGACCCCCAAAGCCAGCACATCTGAGTGATTCATCTCTGGGCTCCACGACACTGAAGATGCTGGGGTTCTGCTGCTGCACCGCAGGCTCCTGGTCCCTTGCGGTGAAGATGCTGTGGTTCCATTGCTGCGTCCCAGGCTCCTGGTCCCTTGCGGTGAAGATGCTGAGTTTCCACTGCTGCATCCCAGGCTCCTGGTCCCTTGCGGTGAAGATGCTGTGGTTCCATTGCTGCGTCCCAGGCTCCTGGTCCCTTGCGGTGAAGATGCTGTGGTTCTGTTGCTGCATCCCAGGCTCCTGGGTCCCTCGGGGTGAAGATGCTGAGGTTCCATTGCTGCGTCCCAGGCTCCTGGGTCCAGAAGCTCATCTATTCCAGACCGTGGGCTTCCCTGTGGATTTCATCACTTTGCTCAAAAGGATCCACCGGATTCTGACTGCTGCCCGCATGGTCCTCCACGGGCCGCCACCTCCCAGCTGTCAGCGGCCGGCCTCCGCGCCAGGCCTGGCACGGCTGGTCGCTGCCACTTCTCCGGCTCCTCACAAAGCAAACGCCTAAGAGCCGCCCTGACAGCTCGCCCTGCGGGGTTAGGCTGGAAGCACAGAACTTCACCTTCCAGCCAGGATGGTGCAGTCGGGGGCCCCTGTCTGCACTCCTCTCGTTTTTTGTTTTCACTTTTAAAGAACTACAGTGTGACAGAAAGTGACTGACGGTTTCACTGACTAAGGGCCCATTTGCAGAGACCTGAGCGTGGCATCCCAGGGGCCACACGAGGCACAGGTTGGGGTGTGTCCCCCAGATGCACAGTCCAACTGGGAACCTGTGCTCCGCTGAGGCCAAGACAAAGGGAAACAGTGCCCTGCAGCCCATTTCAGGTTCTGGCACTACTCTCACGACCTGAGGAGGCAAGAAAAGACGAGGGACGGGCTTCTGATAAATCCGATTTAAAAAATAAATCACACAAGGAAACGTGGCATCGCGTGTGCAAATAGTACAAATCCTTCGTCTGACAGTTGAGGAGACGGAGGTCCAAAGGAAACGAGGCTGATTCACAGCCACTGAGTGACCCACCGGAGCGGGGGCCCAAAGAGCAGCAGCCCCTTCCCACCACGTGCACTGGGTTTCTTAGGCGAACACGTCGTGAGTTTGGCCGTGACGGCATCTCTGCAGAGGCCACAGCCATTCCAGATCCTGCGTCTGCTCACCCACCCACTCCAGATCTGCATTTCAGGTCCAAATAACCCCCGTTTGGGCCAGAGCACCACCCGAGCACCTCTCCACATAAGGCAGGGCCAACCACGCCCTTCACGTCCAGCCACACAAGCCAGCACAGACACCGCGAGTGTCGCCGTGCGGCGTGGAGGTGACGACACTCTGGGCTTCAAGGTGTCCCGGGTGCGTCCTGGCTTGTCCACGGTCTCCTGTCAAGAGGCCGTCTTCTCAGAAGCAGGAAGGGTGGGATTTGCTGCAGCCGCAGGGCTGAAATGTCTTGGCATCCTCAGATAATAAGGGCCCGAGAAGGCACCGCTCCCAGCGCAGGCCGACAAGCAGGATGACCCCTGAGCTGCCAGCAGCGCCCGCCATCCCGGCAAGTCGTTCCCGCTACTTCTGTCCCCTTGTCTCTGCTGGTGCCTCGTGTGTGTTTATCTCTAAAAATCCACTCTCAGCTCAGAGAGGAGGTTACAGAGGACCCAGCCCTGCACGCCCGGCCCATCGGAAGGGTCTTGGGGAGTTAGGGAAGCCTCTTCCCGAGCCCTGTGGAGACCCCTCCTCGCAGTGGGCCCCCAGGCTCCACTCAGCCCCGTTCTGCACTCACCCAAGTGGGGCCAGGGTCGGGCCACCCCCCAGCAACGACCCAGGTGATGCTCCCACAGCACTTGGTTCCTCCTGACTTCCGTCACCGTGATCTACACAGGCACCACTTACAGTTTACAAGGTGCTGCCACACGAACTCGATGACACTGAAAGCCCTGGCCTTTTGCCCGGTGGCAAAACTGAAACCCCGAGAAGTGAAATTGCGCCCGTAGCTCAGACTTAGCGCACCGCGTGGCGGCCTCACATCCGAGGTCTGTGACCCCGAGGCCCTCGGCCGCTTCTCCCCCTTGAGGCAGCACCGTCCTCACGACCCCACGTCAGGACTTGCTGGGCTGCAAGCGGCCAGAGCATCAGGCCAGTCCGCCTCCCCCCAACCCAGCTGGTCAATGCTGCCCGGGACCTTGGGCTCCGCCCAGCCCTGTTCATGCTTCTCCACGTGGCTCCTGCCTGAGAGGGCCTGGCCCGCGGCCAGGGCTGCCCACCTGCCCATGAGCTGGGGGAGGCTGCAGGGGAGCCCTGGGCTCTCGGCAATTGGGTAAGAACAGGATGACGGATTCCCCCCAACACCGGCTTCCTGCCTGAACTTTTCTGTCACCAAGTCCTCAGGGTTGAGCCCTCATGTCCTGTCTGTCCCCTCCCCCAGGATGACGAGCTCCCACCCACGTATCCCCCCTCCAGCCCTTCAGGCACAGCCCAGGGGCCTGGGCATCACAGTCTCGAGGGTCCACGCTGATGCCTTGTCCCCTGCAGAGATCCGGAGCCTGCCTTGCTATGAGTGTGGCCCCATCAGCATGGATGCCTTGTCTCAGGACCCTGAGGACCCGGTGCTGGGCCTTCGCTGTGAGGTTTGCGGGGTGGGGGGACACCTTTGAGGCCACAGGGCAGGGTGGCCTCCACAGTAACAACCGCTCCTACCACGCCGGCGTCACCCTGTGCTGCTGGTCCGGCACCCGGACTCTCCCTCCAACACCGCCCAGTGTCTTTCTGGAACGTACCCCATCTAAGGCTGATTTTCCCACCTCCTGCACTTGGGTGCTGGCTCTGCCCCAACAGAGAACGGTCTCCTCTGCCCCTGCTATGACCCCAGTGCCTGGACCACACCAGGTGGTGGTGAGTGGGTGTTTGATGAGTGAATAACGAAGCTACTTCTAAGGTGACAGTAGTCGGACATGACAGGACACCCACCCCCTGGAGGCCCTTGTCCCCCTGCACCAAGCACACAGCACCACCTTACGTTCCTTCTTTCCTCTGCAGGGATCCTGTTTTCCCAGATATACAGAGGTTGCGTCACAGCCCCATGAAGGTCAGGACGCCCAATATGTGTGACTCAGGGCTGAAACGTTCCACTCAAAGTCCCAAATCAGAGTGAATAACGTCCCTCGACGGGCGGAAGCATGCAACCGGGTCACGAACAGCGTGAGTGCTGCCAACCCGCGGGCCCCAGGCTCGCTGGGACGACCGTCCAGGCTGAGGAGGCACTCGGACACAGGACTCTGCAGGCGGCAGCCTCACATCAGAGTGGTCGGCGGATGGACAGGGGACCCGCGCTGTGAACACAAGGGGCAAAGCCTCCTCCGAGGGGCCTGGGTGCTGGGCAGGAGGTGCCGGGTGACAGGAAGGGCCTGGGGGACGACAGCGGGGAGTGGAGACTCAGGTTCTTCCTGGACGCGGCCGGGGACGGGGGAGGACAGGACTGGACGTTCGTGTCCCCGACAAAGCCCGTGGCAGGCAGGACCTCGAGACGGGGCGAAAGCGGCCTCCGACCTGCAGGTCAGGGGCCAGCACGCTGCAGCCACCACCCGCTTTCACGAATCAAGCCCCCTGGAGCACAGCAGGTCCCCGGAGGACACACCGCCCCCCGGCGCCGTGAGCGCGACATGGGCAGAGCAGGTGGTTGGGACAGACGGGTCAGGGCAGGCGAGACCCAGGCCCCTTCTCCAAAATTACTAAGACTGTTCTCCGGGCCCGGGGTCCCGCGTTGTGTGTGACAAACCCTAACACGCTGAGCGGACCCTCTGCAGCAAAGGCGGGCAGACATCTGGCGGGGACGGAGCCACAGCGGCCAAGCAGAATGCCTGGGGACCCCGTCCTGAGAGTGGGGGCGGGGTGGGGGGGAAGGGTTCAGACTATAAAGTGGGGCCGCCGCCAGCCCCAGGGATCGACACTGCCACGGCGAGGGCGGTGCTCCAGAGGAGGGGTCTCCCTCGGGGAGGGCGGGGCTGGCGTTGAGGCCCCTCCCCTCCAGGCACCTGCAGCAAAGCGGCTGCTCGGCTCGCCCCCCGCGGCCACCAGGTGGCGCTGCCGCCCAGCCCTCCGGGAGGGACCGGCTGCCAGCGGCAGCGACGCAGCATCAGCACCACGGTCGCTGGGAAGAGGCACCGGGAGCCCCTGGGGTTCAGCTTCCTCCCACGTCTAAGACGGGCCAGGACGGAGTCGGCCGCGTCCTGAGATGCTCGTTAGGCCGCGGAGAGGGCAGGCAGCCGCTTGTTCCGCTTTTGGCTTTTACTTATTTGGGGTTTACCAGGCTCCCAGTGTCACTGAAAGGCTGAGGGAGGCTGATGGTGGAAAAGGGCGCCGAGACATCACAGCCCCTCCTGGAGACACGGGCAGACGTGGCGGAACATCACTCGTGTCTACAAACCCGCGAGCCAGCTTCAGGGAGTCACCGCGCACCCCACCTTGGCTACCTGAGCTCGTGCTTCTGGAGGCGTCACCGTCTCCCGGCTTCTCTCCTGGGCAGGGACAGCCTCTCGGTCAGTAGCTCTCAGGGGGGATCCCCTCGGCGCCCCCCAGCAGGGGCACGTGTCTCCAGACATCTCTGACTGGAGGGCCTGGTGGGTGGGGTTGCTGAACCCCCCGCAGGGCACAGGACGGCCCAGAGCAGAAAGGGACCCGGTCCCAAACGTCCAAAGTGCTGAGGCTCAGAAACCTCTGTGCAGAATCACCAATTCCCAGCAATTCCTTGGTTTTGAGGGTTAACTAACAAGAGTTAACTATTCAGGAAATTGCTCGCAACCCGGCAAATTTCCAACACATCACAGTTATTATTGGCTATATGGTACCTATAATTCTGTCTGTATCTCTCTCCGGGTCTGATCAAGGTGGCACAGAAGATGGGTCTGGAACCCACAGAGTTAGCACAGAATTTCTCCAAGCCCCTCACGAGCCTGGTTCTACTGACGCTGAGGACGGTAACACAGCCCACGAAGTTGCAGCCCTGTCACCACTCATCCTTCTCGTGCGACGACTCTGAAACCCACTTAACCTAGAAATAAAAGCAGAAGGAAGCCCTGTCTAGCCATTTATTGTCTTACATGCCGTGTGAGAGCTAAAAAACCAGCATTATTCACAGAGAGGCATTAAATGATTCAGGCAAAGCCCAGCAGAAGTTTCAGGGAACGAGACACAGTATCAATTTGGCCACAGCAAATGGTCACAGGCCCACCAGAGGGCGTGGCACAGGCACTGCCCAGGGACACGGTCACGGCCACGCTCGCCGCGAGAGCCCCACCTCCCGCACGGGCCCAGGCCACGCGCGGCGGCAGCGGAGGCGGCTGCCTGGGTCTGGGGGCAGCTGTCCTGTCTCCACGTTCCCAGGGCCACGCGGGCTTCCCGGGAGCCTTCAGAGCAGCCACACCAGCACGTGGCGGGGCGACGCTGAACGGGAGGGGCTCTGCTGGGGGTAATTCATGCCAATTTAAGGACGGAAGAGATGAGCATCCAGAGATTACAGAGCAGTGCGGGGCGCAGTCACTGTCTGATCCCCACAGACCAGACTCACTTCCTCCGGTCACCCTTGTCCTCAACTGAAACACGATATTTCCACAGACACACATTACAGACGGGGCATCATGAGTGTAAGCGACTATTGTGCAATACCTTGGGGCGGGGGGAGCAGAGCCAGAGAGGACACACCTGGAGAAAACCGGAAGCTGCCGGCTGTCAGCTTCCCAACAAAGACGCTGCTCCAGAAATGCCCCTCGACCCGCTACTCCTTAAACGCGCAGCCCACAAGGTTCTGCCCAGTAGCTTTTCTGGGAAGAGGAATCTTGCACAGAAACGAATGCACCTCACTGTGGCCATTTTCAGCTCCTCTGGGGCTGGGGCAGAAGAAAGGCAGAGGAAGGAGGCGACAGCTCCAGGCATTCGGGGCCTCCCTTCCTCCTGAGTTCAACATTGAAAACTCAGAAAATGTAAACTTAACAACAGACGCTGAAGTGCTACATGTTATTCAAGGTCAAAATGTCAGTTTCAAGGACATTCTAGAAACTCACTCTCTTTCTCGAAGGCCAATGACCAGAAGACCTGCTTCAGACCCCGAGGGGGGAGTGGGTGCAGCCTGTGAGGGCAGGGGCAGCAGAGCCGATGCCTCGGCTTTGAAACAGGCTTCACACTGTTCAAAATCAGTCAGATAAAGGAAAACCGGCAGCCGGAAGTCATGCCGTGAGGGCGCCTTTTGTGCGCAGAATCCTAAACCTCCCTAATGTAAGTTTCTATCAACAGCACCCCAAAGAAAGTGTACAAAATGAGAAATTGGGGGGGGATGTAAGGCCAACTGGCCCGAGGCAGGGGAACGCAATCAGACCGAAACTTTCCGGACCACCCAGTTCCAGAAACGGACCTGGGGACTTTCCACCCGGCCCAGCCTTCCCGCCTTTTGAGGGGCGGGACTAACGGTGCCAAGACTGATGCAACCGGCACCAGATATTGCCACGATACCCAGAAAGACCACCAAAGAAGGAATACCCTGCACCCTCCCGGATTCGCCACACCCCTTTCCCTTCTCCCCCTATAAATTCTGCCCAAACCCTCGCCCGGCCGCGACTTCTCTGGCCCCTTTCTTTCGGACCAGTGAACCTCTCCCGGGAGTGTTCCCAAATAAAGCTTGTTTAAGCTCTCCTCCGTTTTTGGTGCCGTTCCTTACAGGGGGGATGTAGAGAAAGAACTCTGCCCTGGACTTCGTCACACCAGGTATATGGAATGTGAGGTAAATACCCAGAAAGCAGACCAGCAGCAAAATGTTTTCTCATCAGCAGTCACACATATTACCTTCCTGATTAGGTCAGTGCCAAACGGAATCCATGCCCAAACAAATCACAGAGCTGTAAAAGAAGAGTTGTGTTTGTTTATATTTGCAACCTCAAGATGAATCATCTGCAGGGAGATTTCGATGTTTTCACCACAGAGAAAACAGAGACCAAGGTTGACTTCCTGGAATTTAAGTGAGAAATTTAAACACATTTAGAGAAGTTCATGTATTTCCACTAACTTCTGGCCATTTTAATTCTAATCAATGAATAACTTTTTACTACATAATGTCCTAACTCAGAATGTATTTCTAGTTCTACCATGTAACCTTATGTTAGTGGCCGTCCTTGTACATGGGGTGAAGAGCCCAGCTGCCCCATCCAGGACAGGGGCCACTGCCACACAGGGGCTGTGCACTTTGGAATCTGTCTGGTCCTAACTCAGACATCCCATGAGTGAAAATGCACATTGGATTTCAAAGTGTATCATTGGATTGGCTTTTTTCAAATACACACAAAAAAACTCCACAATTGCAAATGTCTCCTTAAACATTTTTCTCTTGATTACACACTGTGCAGAGAAGAGAGAATACAGCAGGTCCAAGGCTGCTATCTTCAGAAAGGCCTGCCTGCAAAGCTGACCTTTGTGGATGTCTGAGAACTTGACTGGTGAACAGTTCACACCCTATAAACTGATGTAAACATCCCCTAAATGATAAGAATGGCTCATTGTGCCTGAGCCCTTAGCATAAACAATGTGGGATGTGCAGAACACCTGCTTTTCCTTCTGGGAGTCTGGAATTTTAGTGACTGTGGTCATCACGCAGGCACTGGGCAGCCAACCCCCACCTGGACCCTTTGCAAGCATCTCTGATAGACAGTACTTCATGTCTTGTCCAAACTCACTGCTGGAGGAGCTGAATGTCCTGTGGGACTTCACTGGGAGAGACTCTTGGAAACTGCACCTCGTTTCTCTGGATTTGGCCCCCATGAACCTCTTCCCTTGCTGATTTTACAATGCATCCTTTCCTGGGAATAAGTCTTATCTGTGAGTAAGACTACATGCCAAGTCCTACGAGTCCTCAGGAAGTCACCAACCCCGGGGTTGGCCTTGGGGACCCTGACACAGTTGGTGTCACAAGTGGGATTTGCTAGAACAATCCTGACTCTTCGAAATACAGTGAAAGCTTGTTTGGAAAAAGAAGGATGAAAGGGGCGGTGGCGGTGAAAGTCCTTTGATGCCTGGTTAGCTGCTGAGTTATCCTCTGTAAGGGGCAAAAGTTACCTATGAAATTCAGCTATGACACGTCCAACCCAAGAGACATGGTTCCGCTGGATTCTTGGACTGTTTTTGGCTGTTCTGGATAATGTGAGTGAGAAAAAGTACAGCCCAGTGATGCACTTTTTTTGTTCTCCCCCAGGTGGTAAGAGAAAGACCCAAACATTCCTAAGGTGAGCTTTGGATGTGCTAAAAATATCAAAAGTCTGTGGTACCCTTTCCTTCATGTGGGAGGAATAAAGGTTAAATCAGGTTACAGAGGCTGAAGCAAAGCTTTAGATAAACCAGAAAACAAAGAGGGAAAGAAAACACTCCAGGCGACGTTGCACCTGGTCCACCTTGCTTTCCAGCCAGGATCTCGAGGCCGCTGTAAGCCCAACCCTGTAAGTGCTGAATTGAATGCTAGGGGTTTGGGTGAACTTGCAATGAGAAAAAAAGGGGTTGAAAACCGTATTTTGTGGCTATTGCATCGGAATGCATAATAAAAACGGATGTAAACTGTACGTTTGTCATTTCATAAATGCTAGAGGGCTCATCTCAATCAAAGAAAGCTACAAAAAGAAAAAAATGTGAGTCACAGCTTCTTGCTTTTCACCACTGGTGGCAGATTGGACTTTAAGCTCTTCGAATATTACAAATAGACCAAATTTACATAACTGATGACGGTTGCTATTATTTTTTTCTATCAGAGCTTGTGGGAAAGGAATACAACAGGAAAAGAAGCACTCTCCAGTTGGGGGGCACACTTCTGAAGGTTTTTTGGAGTTTTCAAAAGCAGTTTTTAGTTTGTTAATGAGCTCTCCTGAAACGAGACATCTGCCCCTTCGAGGCTGATTACTTCCCAGCCTCTGAGTGGGTAGCTCAGACCCCAAGACCAACACAGAGAAGGGCTGAGGGAAGCCTGCTGGTCACTGGATGTGGGGCATGGCTATCCAGTCACATCGCAGCCTGGCTGACTCCCAAGAAAAGCCACTGGATGTTTTCATCCTGGCTTCACAGGTTCTGGCCGTCCAGACCTCACTCCAGGCTGTAACCTGAGTGTGGCTGCCGTGAGCTGGTCCAGACCCAATGCTCGCTGTGCAGAATGGAATCAGGGGAACGTGCTCTGCTAGATAAACACGACTCAGAGGCAGGGACCAGCAGGTTCAGGATGCTGTTCTGTGGGCCGTGAACTGTGGAAACACCACGGATGCTGGCTGGCTGGTCTGGGTCACCTGCCCAAGCCCCCAGGAATGTTCTCGGACCACCCGAAACCTGCTGATCAGCTCTACGCTTCTGATACACAGATGACTGCATCCCTAACGCTTGATTCGTGAAAAACTGGACGGCTGGGCTGGGTGGACAAGTCAGGGCGGTGACCCTCCCGCCCACTCCTGACAGCTGGCCCCAAGCCCCTGAGCCTCCGGGGCCACTGCTCCACTGCTGCATCGTGTGTGACAGCCTCCCTTCCCGCCCCTCTCCTGGAGCACGCGGTACCCGGGCACGGGGTGACTAAACGCCCTGTTCCCAGACAGGCAGTGGTCTCTCCCAGGCTGCTCCCTGGGTAAATAATCACAACAAAAGGGCTCAGGTCGTGTAGAGCTTTTTTAAATTTTTGTAAAAATTCATGATTTTTCCCCGACCCCTCCTGAACAGGATGCATCTTTCTGGTCACTATGTGAAAACTTATTTTGTCAAAATGGACCTCTTGCAACCAACCCTTTCTCACGGAAGGTCTGCATGAGAATAAGAAATAACTGGGCAAAACTGCAAAGTTATGATTACAGACTGGGACACGCTGATTTACAAAACAAAATAAAACAAAGGAGAAAAAAAAACCCCAAAACCCCAGCACCTGGAGACACACGGGGAGGGAGGGCATTAATGGACGTGTTTTCAAAGCCAATCCTGAAAGTTTTCCCTCCACCCCACCCCCCAGAAGACAAGTGAAGAAACACCCTGCGCTGCCTTTCGAAGCAAATCCCAGCGCTCAGGTTCAGTGTCTGCACCTGGCAGGGCTGACCAGGGACGGTGGAGAGAAGCCCAGCTCCCGCCCCTCCCAAGACAACAGCCCAGACGCCGTCCACGCGCGAGCACAGGGTGAGCTGGTGTGATGGACAAGCAAACCATCGGAACTGACCACTCCAGGCAGCCCTCTGAACCCCGGGCCTGGAGTGGGTGATTACGGCTGGACCAGGAGGGAGACCACATGGGGGCCCGTGAACCTGACGGCCAGGCTAGCGCCTGCCCAGCTGGGGCGCTTGGCACCGCAAACTCGGTTCCTAGGGCACCTGTGTGTCATATGGTGGTACCCTCCTGGGTGAGTCCCTGATGACCACGGCACGGCCTCAGCCCCGAGGACACCAGCCTACTGGCCAGAGCTATGCTGGGCCTGAGCTGATGCCTCAGGCTACATAAAACGTAATAAATAAAGTGATGACAAAAACTTGAGAATGCTGCCCTTCAGGTTTCTAAGGCAGACCTTTGTTATTAATGGGACTGGTTTTAACTGGCTGGATCTAGGCCCCTAGGGCTGTGCAGGGGACAGCTGGTCACCAAGGGGGTCTAAGCCTGCTGTCCTCAGAAACGGCCACTTGCATGGCTGCCCTTGGCTGGGTCTGGGCACAGGACGGTGTAAAATGTTCCCTAAACGACAACGGCGCCTCGCTGGGCCAAAAACCTGTGTGCGATGGTGCGATGCAAGAGAAATGCTTTCCTCGGAGTCAGGGGTTCGGTGGGTGCAGGGCAGAGGGTGTGGCCTCGCAGCACGCCAGGGCTCGGTGAGCTTCCCGGGAGGACTCGATGTCACACGCGCCGTGTGTGGCCACAGCCTGCTGCTGGGGCGGCTAACCTGTCCTGTGTAACTCCTGGGAGGGGGTCTGGAAGCTCGCGCTGGCGCCGGGCCTCAGGACGAAGCACAGCTGCCCTGCAGAGTCCTGGGAGGCCTCGGCCGTCAGAGCCATAGGCGCTCTCCGGACCGATGACCGTTTGAAATGATATTTTGAATACATCGGGATAAATCAACTGTATTATTAAAGTTAATTTCACCTTCCCTTCCCTCTACTATGACCAGTAGCTACTGTACGATCACCAGCAGCCGCCACTGGGTGTCCAGCGGGCCTCCTGCCCCCGCGAGGCTCCACGGAGCACGCACCCCCCGGGGACGTCAGGGCCCCACGAATGTCCCTGCCGACAAGAAGAGCCGTGAGCATCTTTCTCCCAGGGGTGCTGCAGGGCTTAAATGAGCTCGGGTATGTAGGGCCGTCGGAACGGCACCTAACGTGTCATGAGGGGTATAAACGTGACGGTTATTATTATTCCCATATATTTAACTGAAAAAATTGGAGTCAGAAAGGTAACTTTCTGTCATGACTAAAAGTGTGACTTGCATCCAGGTTTGATTCCGAAGTTATGTTCCTAAGAAAACCATAAGAAAGAGATTTAATATTTTTTATTATTTTCATTAGTATTTTCCCTCCATTACAGCAGAACTAACTCCCTTTGAAAACAAGGGTCACGCAGACGGTAACCTCTTACTATTTCACGGTCGGTAGCGAGCTTCTGAAAATTCTGTTAGAGGCAAGCCGGTGCCCTGTATTCACCAGAGGCTCACGACACCCTTTCTACACCCGAGAAGAGCCATTCGATTGGAGAACTGATACTGTTGCCATCTGATTGCACGAAAAACAGGTTCCATCATTATTAAGTATCTACTGACACCACCACCAACTTTTGTGCCACGTGCTCCGTGTGCTATAACCACATAGTGCATATACGTGCTCGGTGCACGTATGGGCTACATACCGCAGTGCGTATATGTGCTGTATATATGCTACATGGTGCATACGTGTGCACAGTGCATGTATGTGCCACGCAGTTCATAATGTACGTGTGTGCATGGCGCGTGTACAGTGCATATATATGCATGTGCCGTGTGCTGCACAGTGTGTATGCATGACGGATGCGTGTGCGTGCTGCATACATGTGTTGTATCCTGCGTGGTGCATGTATGTGCCCAGTGTTGCACGTACACAGTCTATACCACATGGCTGATAGAACATTAGTGTGTTAGGGTCTGCAGGGCATCCTGGAGACCAGCTGGTCCCACCTCTGCAGGTGAGGTACCTCTTACCCAGAGTAACACTACCTACGACACCTCGGTCTGAACCACCCAGACTCAGAGAAGACGCTCCATCGTTTCCTGGTTCTCTTTCCGGCTCCGAGGCCTCACAGGGGCCAGCCAGCAGCACCTCACAACACGACGTGTTTCCCGTTCATGTCACGAAGGCATCCTTCCACGCGGCCGTTTTTATTATCCCAATTTTAAAGGTGAAATGGAAACTCAGAGAATTTAAGTAAATGTCAAAACAGTCATAAAATAAATAGCAAAACTCAAACATTAAGCCGGTCTTCGGGCTCCGAGTCCCATGGTCTTTCCGCGGCTCTTGCAGACTTCATTTAAATTCCAAGCATTCTTATTGCTTTAATGCCGGCCTAAGGCATTTTTAATTTTAAAGAGGAAGCTCATGATGCCCTTATAGTCCTGGCTTTCTTTTACTGGCAGTTCAGGGGCCTGGTAAGTGTGCTGCTCGTAACTCGTGCACACATTAGTGACGGCCCCGGGTGGCCCTGTAACACGGGACGGGAGGCCGGGTCCCACGGGCAGAGCCCTGCGTCCGTCGCAGATGCCGAGCTCGCCGGCAGGTCTGGGTCTGTAGCCCCAACACGGCCACTTTGCTGCTTCTCCACGGGTTAACTTGCGAGGTTTCTGAACATGAACATGATTTTACTTTCGTAGGACGAAAGGGTGTCCTTTGCTTCTACCCTGTTTTCACTTTTCCTTGGCGTCTGAGGTAGAGGCCTGTGTGTCCCACTCGGTTTCCTTCACGTTTTCTCTCTGCGGCCCCGCGGCGGGACGAGCGCAGGGCCTGGGGCTCCCCCTGCCACGCCCTGGGCTCCCGCACACGGAGGGCCCGTCTCCCCGGAAGCCCAAGGCCAAGTAAGTGGGATACAGGTGGGGCAGACTCAGGCCTCGCCCTGGGTGTCCTCAGAGCCAGGCTCCTGGCCCGGCTGACCCGGGGCCCCGCCGTCCAGGCTGCTCGCAGGGCTCTCGGGAAGCAGGTGGTCCTGCCAGCGGTGTCTGAGGTCCTCCTGGCCCCAGCCCGGCCCGCAGACCCCGCTGCACAGGCGGCACTGAGCCCCTTCCCGAGCGCTAGCCCCGCTGCAGACCCCAGGCCTCTGGTGTCTCCTCCACCCCCGCTGGCCCCTCCTCACCTGCACACCCCCCACCCCCCCGGAACTTGAGCTTGTCCTCAGCACCCAGTGGGCCCTCTCAGGACCATGGTCCTGGACCGTCCCAGGCAGAAATGGACACACTGATGCTCCCAGCTCACGTGTCCATCGTGCTTCAGGAACCCATTACGTCCTGTCCTTCAACGGGCCCTGAGTTCTCTGGGAGCCGGGCTGCCCTGCAGTCCAGCTCCTGGACAGTCCCAGACACACACACAAAACTCAGCGAAAATACATCAACATGACCAAGTCCCTCCTCTGCCATCTCTTCCGTATTGGTCCCAAGACCGCGTGACAGCTGTTCCTAGAAATGGATGAATGACAACTAGACCCAACTTTTAAATAAGGAAAATGATGAAAGACTTAAAATACCATTTTGTTTTGAGTTTACAATGGCTTTGGTTAAACGGGTGCATGTTTCTGAATCAGTAATCAATAATCCATCACCGAGAGCACGCCCCACGTTGAGACGACACCCGGAGACAGCAGACGCGGCCGTCCTCCCGCCCAGAGCAAACGCACCAGGTGTGCAGCCCGGCAGAGGCGCTGAGCAAGGCCACGGCGGGGACGGTGCAACACACGCCTCCCGGGCTTCACCCCAGAAGCCCCCCAGTAAACCGGAGAACCTTCCTAAGCGATAAAATGTTCTTTACAAAACACCAGAAAACAGCAGTCACACCAACCTCGGGAGTTAGAGGCTGGAAGAACACCCTCAAGAGAAGGTCTGACAAGACACGGCGCTGAAGTGACTGGCGTGAGCGAAGGTGCTCGGACCTTCACGGACAAGGTCAGCACGCCCGACGCCCCCGGCCAGGCCGGCCACCAGCCCCGCGGCTGCGGAAAAGGTGCAACTAGGCGCAGGCGTCCGGGAAGGACAGTGTCTGCTGCAGGTCAGCACCATGTGAAAGTGTGAAAGGCCTTGTTACAACGGCCTGAGACGGCCACGGCCGGGCGCGCCCTCGCAACACGCTGGCCAGGGCTTTATTCAGGGGAAACTGTGGGAGGCTGGCGAAGTGTCCTCTCTCACCCTGTCCCCGGGAACCAGGGGGACGTCAGCATCCCTCCCCCCACCACGCTGTGCCTCGGGCTTCCCGCGTCTCCAGATGCTGCCCTCGGCCTACAGCCGGGTGTGGGTCTGTGAACAAACGGGTGGGGGGTAGGCGGCATGGTCTCCTTCCTCCCTGGTAAGTTCTTTGGAGAGAAGCGGCAGACAACTGGCAGGAAACATGCTCGGAGGTCCTCCATCAACTGATCCATCCCCCCAGCCTTTAATTTCCACTTTCGAAACCCATGTAACAGCCTCAAAACAATAGCTCCGGACTTCCCTGGTGGCACAGTGGTTAAGAATCCGCCTGCCAATGCAGGGGACACGGGTTCGAGCCCTGGTCTGGGAAGAACCCACATGCCACGGAGCAACTAAGCCCGTGCGCCACAACTACTGAGCCTGCGCTCTAGAGCCTGTGAGCCGTAACTACTGAGCCTGCATGTCACAACTACTGAAGCCTGCGTGCCTAGAGCCTGTGCTCCGCAACAAGAGAAGCCACTGCAATGAGAAGCCCGTGCACCGCAACGGAGAGTAGCCCCTGTTCGCCGCAACTAGAGAAAGCCCGCACCCAGCAACGAAGACCCAACACAGCCAAAAATAAATAAATTTATTTTAAAAAATAAAAATAGCTCTTTGGGGTGCCCTGCTGTTTCCTGGTGGAAGCTGGACCCTCGGTCCCGCCCCATCTCCTTAACGCCCTTAACCCCTGGCGGCCCAGTGCCCTCTGCTCTGGGGCAGGTGAGCTGGCAGCCCCCCTGCACCTGCTGTAGCCTCGACCCCTCCCGTCGGGCAACACCCCCAAGACTGCACGTGGTCCTCCCTCACAGGCCTCGGTCCTTTTCAAAGCCTCCTACTCTGATTCTTAACTTGTTCCTAATTTACTAGAAGTAAAAACCGCTCTCCACTCTTATGTGCCCTCCTATTTTCATGAGACAAAAGCAAACATGATTTACAGACATGTTTAAATCACCATAGAAAAAGCACACAAATACTTATCCTCCCTTAAAAAACAACCCAAAAACTAAGCTAGAGTCGTGTCCAGCAAGTAAGAAACATTCTGTTTGGGGGGAAGTTACATGAAATAGAAAACGTGGTTCCTGGGCACATGGAATATAAGACTCTTCTGAAGATACGGACTTAGAATTGCCAACCACACAGAATCAGAGCAGGCACTAAAACATGCCATTTGCTGAAAGAGTCTAAAACGCTAGCAAGCCCCACTGTCCAAGAGAAATACAATGTGAGCCATGCGTACAGTTTTAATTTATTAGCTGCATCTAAAAAGAAAGGAAATAAGGGGGATTCATTTTAATATATTTCGTTTAATCCAGTATATCTATAATATCTCATCTTTAACATACAATCGACATAAAAGTATTGAGATGCTTTACTTTTCTCACGCTAAGGCTTTGAAATCTGGCGTGTGTTTCACACCGCGAGCGCCTCTTGGTTTGGACCAGCCCCGTGTGGAGAGCCGCCGGGCAGCACAGCGGGCCTGTTTCCAAAGGAAATGCGCGACTCGATGAGGCCTCGGTTCCACGGTGGTGTTGTCACCGAGCTCTCCATCCAGAGCAACCCTCCTGGGAGACATGGAGCCCTGGCCCAGGGGAACTGCAAAGACCACAGGCAGTGGGGCAGCACGAGAACGAGGCGTTTCCGAACACCCCGCGTGGCTCTGCGGTGCCGGCCTCGCCCGCCCGCCCGGCGGGAACCGCGGACTCGATGCCGGCAGGTGGCCGGGTTGACCGTCAACACGATCAGCACAGACGCACGTCTGAGCTTCCGTGCCTGCGAGGCCTCCGTAGAAGTCAAGGACGTACACAACCTCTGAACTGCCACACCAGAACTGATTCGGAAACGCTGAAGATCCCTTAGACTTTAAAGAGGCAACTGGCTGAGCTGCGTGGGGGAAAGGCTGTCAGCAGACCCAGGGCTGCTCTTTATTTCTCTGCGTCTGATTGGTTGTTCTTATTGATCCAGAAATAGCCTCAAACGAAGGGAATGTGGGAGCCTTTGCTCCCCAAATTTTCCGTCTCTCCCCAGACCTGAGGCACCAAGCTCCCGCGTGGACCGTGCGTCAGTGTGAAGTGACGACGGGTCCCTGGACTCGGAACAGCTGTTCCCAGGGCTCCCGGCTCCGTTCTCACCACGAGTCAGGAATAGCTGCTTGTCCCGCGCACCTCAACCCCCAGAGCCTGCTTCCTCTTCCCCGAGGGACGGTCCCGTCCCGGCAGCGCGAGAGGCAGATGGACCGAAAACAAGGCAAACGGGGGTGAATTTTGAGCCGTCCCACTCGACGAAGCCCTAAATAGAGCCATGCAAACAGGCCACCATCCAGCCCAGGGGAGGGCAGGAGCAAGCCCAGATCTCCTCCCCACGGCCGGTCCCGGCGCAGGACCGAGGGCTTGCCCAGGAGGCAGCAGGAGATGAACCCGCAGGCCTCAGTCTGAGGTCCAACGCTGTGAGCGCCTCCTCGGATAAGGGGTGTCCCCTCACCGTCTAGGGCTTTTGCAAGAATGAAAGTGGACAATCTCGGCAGATACCTTTACAGACCAGCATAGCGGGGCTCAATGAACATGTCAGCTCTGTCCCCCACAGCCTTGCCGGGGAGGGAAAAGAGCCCCGGCCCTATTACGTCCAGCGCTTTCCACCTTCCTCCCAAAGAGTCTAAGAGCAGGCAGAAAGACCAGATAGAAAGCTGGGCTTTGAAGGAGGAACTCAAAGTGCTGACTGATTTCCCTTCCACCTGTGGGTTACCAACATCTTTTTCGTCTTCAGAAATGTTCTTTAATTTTGAAATAATTACAGAAACATAGAGAAGAGGTGCAGAAACAATACAGGGAATTCCCACAGCCTCTTCCCCAGATTCTCCCCAACTCAACATTTCGCCATGTTTACCATTCTTCCTCTTTCTTTCTGATCCATTTGAGACTATCTTGCAGACATAATAGTCCTTTATGACTCATTGTGTGTTTCCTAAAACCAAGGGCATCTGTCTTATAATCGCAGGAGAATTATCAAAATCGGGGGGTGTGCAAACTGATGTGATCCTATTACTTCATTGACAGACCTGACTCAGAGTTTGTCAACTGCTTCACTCCTGAGTTTTACAGACATGGTGAGTCAGTACCTATGGAGGGCCAGATCGCGGTCAGGGCAATGGGCTACATCTCATCAGAAATTCCATAAACAGGGGTGAAGGTGCCAGAGAAGGAAGGAAAACTGGGAGGAAGTAAGAGGCCCAGATGGGAGCCGACGGTGAGCCACGCATCTGAGCTCCACCTGCAGGAGGGACACTTCCAGGGGCTGCAGGAAGATTCTGGAATCTTTGCTGGGAGCCCCGCTCTCTCCAGGTGCCTGGGAATGTCAAAACCATCACAAGGCGGCACCTTCCTGCCCATGTTCCGGACTGTTTTCTGGAGGCAGGAGGGGGGAGGGGCCTCCTCTCAGCCTCGTGTGGAGGCCCTGCTTTCTCGTTCCCTGGGCCTGTCCGAGTCCACCCAGACCCAGGGAGTTAACACAACCGGGTACCACTTGGTGGAAACACAACCAGCCTGGGGTCAGCTGCACACACGGCCCCTGCTCCCCTCAGAGACCTGGTCCAGCAGGTCCCGGTGACCGAGGTCCACGGAGTCTGTGCGACTCGGGGGCGTACTGCCTCAGCCGTGTCCCCTATACACGCGTTTCTGTCTGGCTGCAGGAACGCCCTCTATCACTGCCCCACCCCGGGGAAACTGCTTCTGTGAGTCTGTGGTCTTCCCTGGGGACTCGGAGCTCCTGCCCTCCCGCCATGCAGCCCACAGGCCAGGGACAGCCTGCAAAATCCCCCAGTTAGCGCCGTCCCCAGAGGGACTTCCAGGAGGAAAAGCTCTCCCTTCTGTTGCACAGCCACTGGAGATGCGTCCGCGTTTCTTGTTTTCACAGTGAAGGGACCGTCTCCACGGCCGGCGCCCCTACCGGTTTAACATCTCCATCCCCCGCGTGGCTCTGGCGGGCCGTGTGCAGGAGTCTCCATGGCCCGAGATCCTGGCATGGCTTCTGTCCCTGTGCTGGTGTCTCCCCACCACCGTCGTCCACGGCCTTCTGTTCTCCACACGCATTTACTTCTCTGATCTCCACCTCCGGGCCTCTGCACGTGCTTCCTCCGCGACCTCGATCACCTCTCTCTGCCTGGCCATCTTCTCGTCTGAGACTCAGCTCCGTGTGCTCTGCAACCCTCCTCTGCAAAGCATCCTCCCAGAGCAGGCTCAGGCTTCCTCCCTGTGCCCTGAGTGGCTGGTGCTCACGGCGCGGGCAGCCATGGTGACTCACGTGGCCGTCACCCCCAACATCCCGCAAGTTCCCCCAAAGCTGAGCGGTCACCTCACTCGCCCCCCCACACACGGCGAGAAGCAGAGAGCCTGGCGCGTGGGACAAACCTGACAAACCCAGCAAACGCGGGATGGCCGACAGGAAGGACTGGACCCTGCTGTCTTCATTTCTTTAGGAGGTGAGGGTCCGTGTGGCCTGACCTGTGCCGTTATTACTTTTGCAAGTGCTGTAAAAGAAGGTACCAGGATTTTCACGGGTGACTCAGGAGTCTTAGCCTCGGACCCCAGGCGGACACATCGGTGTGGCCTTGTCGGATGGAAGCGCACAGTGCAATCATGACACAAAGGCAGGCCAACTTGTTCCTTCATAACGTGGAAAACCAGAATCGCGATGGAAGGAAAAATGAACAAAGTTCTCAGATGAGAAAACAAAACCACGGAGTTAAATGCAATTTCTAGTGTTCAATGTATTTCGATCACATTGTCCACTGATGTGTCCTTTCCTGGTAATGCAAGTGAGCGTGGAAATGAGTATAAATCATGGACCAGATCCAGGCTCTCCGTGCCGTCCGACAGGCCCCATAAAGCAAAGCCACTGTCTAGGAGGGCAAGGGTCTTCCCCTTTCAGACAAGCCCCGAGGGGGTGGGTGGGATGGAAGAGCACTTGCAGACGGACCGTCCCCAAGGCCCCTGTGACCCCAGCGCTCTGCGCTTTCCAGGTTTTATCTCCAGCAAGCGGGGAGCCCATTCTACCCCATGAACACGGCTGGACGCCAGATGATGGGCAAGAAAGAGACAAAAAGGGATGATTTGGAGCCTCATCCCCAGCGACTTCACCTGTTTTGGGGGTTTTAATGCCTCCAGGTTAAAGTCTTGCTGTTTCTGGTACAGCCCACACTCTCCAGCCACCTCGTCATGGGGACTTGGGAGCCAGTTACCCCCCAAGGTCATCCTGCGTTGTTACTGTGGGATGGACCCAGGGTCCCCGACTGGGGATCTGCCTGTTTCTTCTCTCCACGAAGCCCTGTGTTGACCTGGAGCCACATTAAGGACTCAGTAGGTCCACCGCAGCCCCTAGAGGATGCGCACGCAGCCTCTGAAGGCCCCACCTTAGGAGAGAGGACGAGAGAATTCCCATGTACAATACGGTCAATAGGTCTGATCTCTGCTCCAAGGCCCCCCGGGGCCGACCGGGAACACAGTGTGGCCTCACCGAGGGGCGTGACTCTCCCGCCGATCCCAGACCCAACACCTGTCCCTTCCCTTGACCCCAGAAGTGACCCTCACGAAGGCCCGATGCTGTCGCCCTGATCTCAGCACCTAATGCGCTGTAGCCTGACGGGAAGGCGACCTGGTGACGCTGCTAAACACAGTGGAGGGGGGAGCACGGAGGCTCAGAGCACCCATGCAAGGCAGTGTCACTGAGGATCCCACGTCCCATGTGGGACCGGGGTGCCCTGGGGGGGACCCGCAGCCCGGGCCCTACATCCAGATGCCAGGCCGACCGTGCCCTCACTCAGGACACACTCCTTCCTAAGTCACGACGGCGCCCTCAGATCCGTGACAGAGGCTCCCGCCCGCCAGGCCCTGTCCTTGTGGGCTTCCCTGCGGTCACGGTCACCAGACGCAGCCTCATCTTCCTGGTGGTCTGTCTCTCAGGGGACCCACGATGGGGAGTCAGAGCCCCCAAGGTCTCATCACCCACGGCCCTGTTTGGCAGAAGCAGGGGGCTCACGGGATGTCGGTGACCACTTCCCACTCCAACCACTATCCCTGCTGTTCCGTGTTTGGGGATCCTCACCCAGATATCAGCCAATCCCCCACTTTACAGGGAAGCAAACAGTCATCTATATCTTATATATTTGTAAAAAGTTGAGCGCAAGGTGCACCGCTTTCAGGCACGAGGCAGGACCACAGAGCTGGGCCTTACTCACGGGATAAACTCCTCCCTGGGCTCCGCCAGGCCGGGCACTGACCTCAGGGCACTCAGATCTACTCTGACTCATCTCATTTCAGTGCAAAGAGCACAGCTCAAGACCCAGGGAAGGCTGGTTCCAAGTCCTGTCTTCACCCTGCTGCTCACATGGCAGGTCCCAAGGCTCCCAGCCTCTCTCAGCTTCTCTCGTTCGTGAGGAACAAGGTAACCCCACCCACCTCCCAGGGATTTTACAGGGACGACGAGAGGGCCTGCGTATCGTGGGACGGCAGGTGTGCACACGGCGCAGAAAGGAAACGCGTGCTTCCCCAAACTTCTGCATCCTCCCTGCTACCCACCCCTCAGGTACCAGGGAAACCCTGAATCAGCCCCACAAGGGAGCCGCGGTCTGACCCTCTGGGCGCCAGGGCCTGGGGGTGGCTCGCTCTCTCCTCGCCCCCCTGCAGGTGGGGTCAGGTGTACGTATCGATGTTGGACAGGTGGGAGGCTTGGCCCCGCCTGGGCCTGAGCGGACGCCCCTGGCATTTTGGGGCGGGCTGCCTGGCCCCCGGCCTGAGCGCGTGCGTGGCCGCTGGAGCCTGGGGCTGGCCTTGCTCCCGGGGCCTCCCTGCCTCTGGACCGCGTCCCCCCCGATGTTGGGGCTCAAGGGGGGAGCCCAGCTGAGTCCGGCCCAGGCACCTGCTCAAGGTGTGCCCTCCTGTGGTGTGGCATTTATGCACCACTGAGACTGAGCCATGGGGCCAGGTACTCGGGCCAACGCTGCTCCGGGTATTTAAGGCTGAGGTCGCCACCTGAGTAAAGCAACCCTCCCGGCGTGGGTGGGCCTCGCCCATCAGCCGAAGGCCTGAGTGGAACAGAAAGGCTGAGAGAGAGGGGCTTCTCTGCCTGATGACCTTCAAATTGGGACGCTGGCTTTCCTCCTGCCTTCGGACCTGAACAGAGACACAGGCTCTCCTGGGCCTCGAAGCTGCAGACTGTGGTCCTTGTCAGCCTCCAGAACCACATGGGCCAAAATTCCTTATAATAAGTCTAAATCTCTCTCTCTAGAAAGACAGATAGGTAGATAAATACATATACTTAGACACACACACACACACACACACACACACACACACACAC
>NW_020837969.1:11185933-11350458 GCF_003676395.1 Aethalodelphis obliquidens
AGGTGCCACAGAGCTGCCTCTACGTCCATCCACGAGGCCTCCCAGGTGGCCGGCTCCTGACCCACCTTCCACAGACGGCGTCCTTCCGTCTTCCTGTCCCACAGTCCAGAGAGAGGAATGTTCAAAATAAAAGGCAAGGGCTTCCCTGGTGGCGCAGTGGTTGAGTCCGCCTGCCGATGCAGGGGACACGGGTTCGTGCCCCGGTCCGGGAGGATCCCACATGCCTCAGAGCGGCTGGGCCCGTGAGCCATGGCCGCTGAGCCTGCGCGTCGGAGCCTGTGCTCCGCAATGGGAGGGGCCCCAACAGTGAGAGGCCCGCATACCACAAAAAAAAAATAAAAAATAAAATAAAATAAAAATAAAAGGCGAGCCATACCTGGTGTAAACACCCAGATACACGCAAACATCCAAGCTGCCACCATCGCCCTGCTCCCGTGTCACCTTCATTAGCAATACGATTATCATCAGTTCTTCAACTACTGAGATCTTCAGATGCCTGAGTTTAACAAACAACTAAGAACAGTTGGGAGCAAGCAGACAGGTCCCTTCCTGAGGCCCCAGAAACGCCCTGCTGGTGCACCCACACCTTCGTCCAGGTGGCACCAGTGTCCCTCCTGTACACTGATCGCCAGGCTGCTCCCCACAAGGCCAGCTGGGGCCCCTCCCTGCGGTGTCCACACCTGGTGCTCAGAGGCTTCTGGTCAGAGACCACCGGTTTGCTGCCCCTCTGTTGCTGTGAGGACGGAGCGGGCCTCATGGTCCATCCACGCTCTCAGCCCAGGAGGAGCCCGCATCCCCAGGGCTGACTGACCCAACGTTACCTCTTCAGGACGTCAGCACTCATCCCTCCACAAACGGTGAGTAATCGGCTGACCTGGACCCAGTGGAGCCCTCGGACGTGTGACCCGGACTGAACACCAGGGGACGTCCCCACGAGGCCCCCCTCCCGATGTGCACGCGCTCGGGCTCACGTGCTCACATGTCGTCCTCAAGGTAGGGCTGATGCTGTAATTTTATTATATGGAACTCACAGCACTGTCCACAGCATCCGCCATCTGTTCCAGGGACACGGAACTGGTCGTCCCTTTGGAAGGTAACGTTGGCTTGAACCGACCCTGGACTCACTCGTGCGCAGCTGCTAAACTACTCGTACGTGTGTATAACAAACCTGAAACCTTCGGCTTCAATTGTTTAACTATTTTTAAACTAATCTCTGCGACATTTCCCCTAATTGGTTATGCTTTTCTCCTACGTTATTTCTCCAGTAACAGGACACCAGTCGCCTGATAAAGGCACACGTTCAATTCAGTTCAATTTAAAATCGCTGTTATCAACTGCCCACCATGTACCTGTGCTGGGCACACCCAAATCAGTAAGAGGCCATCCTGACCCTGGGGAAACCTACAGATACCTTTAAGAAGATGCATTAAATGTCACCACTGTGTCCTTCTTAGCAAACATCCTACGTGTGAGCATCAGCGTGAGGAACGGGATGTAAGGCAGGAAGCTGTCATTCTGATCCGGGTGGACGCTAACGAGGAATGATATGGGAGATGCGGGGTGGCAGCCGTGCTGAACCCGTCCTGGCATCAGGGTCTCCACACCTCACTCCAGAAAGTCTCCACCACTGGACCTGGCACACAGGACAGCCCATCGCCGGCTCCGACGCAGGTGAGACCTGTCGCCCGGGGACCAAGCCACCAGGACACGTGAAGGTGCAGCGGGACCCTCACCAGCACCACCCCCTCCCAGGCTCCATGTCCCATGGGAAGCACCCCCTCTTCCTCTCACTGTCTGTGTCTCAGTGCTTCACACTCCCGCACGTTTTAACCCCTGCTCGTGCCAGAAAGAACTCGGCTATAAATCAAGTGTTTGCAGCGTGACTCACACGCCCCGAGTCCCTGCTGAGCAGTGAAACTGTGCTGCTGAATAAGGAAGCCTTTGATGGAAGCATCAATCACCGTCTTTATCTGGTGCTTTCACCAAACTTTAAAGCCGGGATATTAAAATACACACTAAAACTACTTCCACTGTGTACGGTTTGCGGTTTGCAAACAATAAAAGCGTCTCACACATGCACACACGATCATGCTGGCGCATGGATTCAGGCAGAGCTTAGAAATACTTTTTACTTATCTTGAAAACCTGATAAAATAATTTTCATCCAAGATGAAATAAATTCATTATTTCTTAAAAAGCTTTAACCTTTAATGCAGAGTATTTTTACAATAAAATGACTTCCTAGCATTATTTTTAAATGCTGTTTTTGGCAAATATTAAAACTGCCTTGAAACCAAAACAAGAACTTCAGTGTGTCTGGAATAACTTTCGGGATCCCTCTCACATCAGGAGTTCAGGGCAAGCCCTCCCTTTCCTGAAGAGCACCTCCCTCTGAGGACACAGGAAACTGTGACCCGTCCCAGAGGGGACGGTCACCAGGTCAGAGGACAGAGCAGGCTTCCTGTCTAAAGTGGTATCTGCCTGGCAGCTCTGACACAGCCTCTGCCGACTTCCACCAAAGTACACGTAAAAATGAGAGTGACGCACCCTCCTCTGAACACCAGGGCCAGTGATCACCTGGCCATGAGAGTCGAGAAGCAGCGTCCGCTAACCCGATGCCCACGGCAGGGGGGAGCCCCGGCCCGGCCCCCCCGCAGGGTTCTGGGCGTGCGTTCTCTCTGTCGGAAGCTCGGCCTGCAGGCCACTTCCACCCAGGACCGGCCCAACGTCAGGGAGCTGGCAGCTCTCTTCCCCAGTTCTACGTCCACTTGGGGAGGACAGGCTCGCAGAGGCAAGCAGAGCCAGCAGTGACCATGCCCTTGCATCAGGGCACGGCGACCACCAGCACGGACTCCCCTGGACAGGGCTGCAGCCCAGAGCATCTGGCATCCTCGCAGGCAGGGCAGGAGGAGATCCCCCGAAGGACAGATCCCCCGCAAGGGGACACAGAGAGGCTACCTGCAGCAGCCCCAGGCCTCTCCCAGTACACACACAGTGGGAAATGCCACACACCCCCACACGCACACACGCACACATGCACACACACGGGAACACGGCAGTGCGACGGGGTCTGACCAGCGCTTAGGTTCTGAACTTGGAAAGTGGGCTCCAGAAACGAGAAAGAAACATCGAGAACGGCTTATGAGACTAGTCTGAGACGAAACAGGATAGAAAGAGATGAACATGGCGCGTCAAAGAAGGAGTGCAGTGAAATAAAAAGCAATAGCTAAATTAAACCTGTGTCCGGGCAGAAGCCGCAGTGCAGAGAGGTGAGCGTGTCCAGGAGGACGAGGTGAGGTGCGTCCCAGCAGGATGGAACGCTGGCCAGGCAGCAGGACCGAGGCAGGACGGCAACCATGCCGACGACGCAGAGCCCCTGCCCCCGCCGGCCAGCACCTCCTCCTTTAGGGA
Source organism: Aethalodelphis obliquidens (assembly GCF_003676395.1). Classification (NCBI taxonomy): domain Eukaryota; kingdom Metazoa; phylum Chordata; class Mammalia; order Artiodactyla; family Delphinidae; genus Aethalodelphis; species Aethalodelphis obliquidens. The sequence continues at coordinate 11,189,345 of NW_020837969.1, forward strand.
AAGAGGAAAGACTCCGAAATACGCTGCAAAGCGCACACATCCTCACATCCAGGCCTGACTCTGCAGCCTGGCGCCCAGCCCACCAGGCTTCTCAGGGACGATATTTGTAAGATCCCGGGTCACACGTTGAGCCAATTTCAATGACCACGTCAAATCCTGTCAACTCAATATCAAATTATAGTGCGTTTTCCATATCAAGGTTTTTAAACAGTAATTACTTTTTTTATTGAGGTGATATTGGCTTATGGTATATGTTTCATGGGTACAATTCTGTATTTTGATCTCTGTATACACTACAGGGAGCTCCTTTCAAAATACAGCTTCTAAGCCTGAGGGTACAGATGGATTTAAAGGTGTTTTTAAAAATAATATGCTTTGATATTTTCAATAACTCATAAAATATATATCAGTTTATCTTCAATTCAAACCAGTTTGTCTTAACTCAAATATCTATATGTCTAAAATGCACGAAGGAAAAAAAAATAAAGGATGTAACAATGTTTCTTTAGTTAAGAACTTAAACCAGCAGCTGTGAGTTAATGTAACTAAAGACAGGTCGACGGCAATGGCCACTTTATGGGCGGTGTCACCACAGACCACTGTCACAGACACTGACACCTCTGGGTATGTCATCTCACTGTCTTTTACAAGGAATCACATGCTGCCCAAGTCACTTGATCAGAGAAGGTCAGGGAGTAAACGTGGACGCTACAGAAGCCCATCTGTCAGCAGAGGCTTCCGACGACTCTGTGCACCGTAATTTCTACTAAAGGCTGACAAGAAATTACCAACACTCAGAATTTTAAGGGACCTTGACTGGCTGCAACCAACATTTTAAACCGGGAGCCTTAAGCCTGACATTCTTGCACATCCCATAAGCACGTGTGCAAACAAAATACTTGCAGAATTCAGCGGAGACTGAGGTTCAAGGTTTGGAAACGCTCAGAAGGTTGAGCGAGTTCACTGAGATTTAAACCCATGATCCCAACACCTCATCTGTAGCAGCGCATCTTCTCCGTGGCTTCATATACACAACTGACCCGAGAATTTGTCCCCAGAAGTCAGGACACGGTCACGGTGTCAATTAACTTGGTAACTTTATCCACATTGACCAACTTTACTTCACAAAAGAATCTCGCAGGTGCTGTCCCGGTAGGATCACAAACAAGAAGAATCGAGGCTGGGAGAGGTCTCCTGGGGAAGCAGGTTCTCCCTACAGGGGATACGGCTCGGAAGCTCAGGTCCCGGGCGTGGACGCCGGCGGTGGGCACGCTCCTCTCCGCTCACCCTCGCAGCTGCTGCAGCTGACGCCCTCGCGTTAACTCACCTGCTGAGGCTAACAGACCAGACCCGGGTTCAGTATCTAGAGCAACGACCTGGCTGCTCGTCCCTCTGCGGGTCCGCGGCCCGGGCTGGGCTTGGCCGGGCGTCCAGCGTAGGACAGATGGCAGGAGTGGCTCGGAGGCACAAGGCGGCTGCACTCACGCCCGCATCCCGGGCCTCTCCCTCCCTGTGGAGGTCCACCCCCCAGACGGCTACCCCAGGCCTCCCACTGGCCGCACCCGCAGGCCTTGCTCGGAATTAGACAGCATCATTGATTCCTAATTCTCTGGTCAAATCAAGCCCGAGGCCGAGGCCAGCCCAGGTTCAAGGGTCGGGAACTACACCCTGCCTCCTGACGGGGGACCTGTCAGGAGTTCTGGATGTTTTCAACCCACCTCTCAGCGTAAGCAAGCTCTGTTGCCTGTAACTGGATTCCTCCCAATTGGGAAGACGTCTGAAAGCAATGGCCCAAGCAACCTTGTGGCGGTTCACACAGAATTCACAGGGTCCAAGAAGAAGAGAGTATCTGCTCACTGTAAGCGTGCAGTTGACGGGCCAGGGCTGCTGTGGGCCCCAAATCCACAGGTTGAGCCCTGGCCCCCAACCTGAAGGTGTCAGGAGGGGGCCTCTGGGAGGTGATGAGGTCGTGAGCGGGGGCCTTCGTGGTGGGATTAGTCCCCTTGTGAGAAGAGACCCCAGAGAGACACCCGCTCTCCCCTCCACATGAGGACACAGCAAGGAGATGCCTCGACACGCCAGGAAGAGGCCTCACAGGGACCTTGACCTTAGACTCCAGCCTCCAGATGGGAGAAACAGGCGCCTGCTGCCTCAGCCCCAGAATGGACTCGGCGGGGCCGCCGAAGCTCCTTCAGGGAGCAGAGCCCAGGGCCCCTCAGGAGAACCAGACGCACCCCTCCTGTGCTCCTGTCCCTCAACTCACACCGCCCCTCATCCGCAGGAGTCTCTTTGGAGACAATGTTCACGTCCAAACCTCAGCAAGTATTCTTAGTGGGGAAACGGACCAAATGGATGACATAAAAAACTGCTTTCTTATTTACAGCCCTTCACTCCTGAAAGTGTGTGGCTAAGTGTTTCATTCTTCCTCGCAAGTAGGACAAGCAATGCAGAAGCTCGCGACTCCACGCGTGTCACACATCTCACACCTGTCAGTTGTTCGCCTTCTCCAGGAAGGGGCACATCCTGGAGACCGGGTGCCCTTCTGGTGCAGAGGATGGCCAACGGCACGATCCTGTCCCTACAGGCGATGTGAGCCCCGGGGGCACCTGCAGACAAAGCTGAAGGTCTGCCTGAAGAAGCGGTTTCAGGTCCACCTGGCATCTAAGGTATAAAGAGCTCCCAGCCCCACAGGTCTGCCCCACGAGCTGGGGTACCGTTATATCTGGTGTCAAACGCCAGGTTCACTCAGGAAACATCTCGGCAGCCATAGAATGTTCAGCCTTGAGCCACAGAACTTCCTGTCTGCACGTTAACCCGGCTGTAACCGTTAACCCGAGTGAGTAAGTACATCACTTGCTCAAGGGTGAGGAGGCCAATTTCCGCTCTGCACAAAAGCATCTGCTCCAGGTGAGCTGGGGCTGAAACCCAGCCTAGCTCAGGGTCCTCACCTCCCAAAGGGCTGAACCTCCCACATGGCACAAAGATGCCAGCCAGGCTTTGAGTAGCCCCCAGGGTTAAGAATAAGCTGCGTGGACTAGAACAGTTCTGGCCTTAAAACTGGATCCACAGCCTTTCGTTCTGGCGGTACCATGTCCAGTTTTCTAATAAAGCCTTGTTCAGTGCATGAAATAAAGCCCTTTAAGCATATGAGGATTTTATCCCTCTCCAGTCGGTGGACAGCAAGGGGGTGAAGCAAGGGGAAGCATGTTCTCACCCCAGCATGGCGGGATCATCAAGATACAGGCTGGAAGGAAAACCGTCGTCATGGCTGAGACATTCACTTTCCTCATCCAGCTCAGCTCGGCACTGCCTTAGTTATTCTTAGTTTATGAATCATATCATCTGGCATCCTATTTGCACAACCACCATTCTTTTTGGAAAGAAAAAAGGCATTATAAATAATTTCAGTCTCTGGGTAAAAGAAACTTACTTGAAGGATTTGATCTTCCAAAGACAAGACATCTTACGTTTAACCTAATAAGTTACAATGCCTGATAAGTTACAATAAGTCACCTGGTGTTTGGAAAAGCGAGGCATCCCAGGTGTGAAAATGTTCCACTTGACTGAACATCTTTTCAGCAACAGAGCCACCTGGTGTACTCCCCCATCTGGCGTTCTGAAGCTCCAGAGGCCCTGCTGGCAGTCCCTCCCCCTGTGCCCCTGCATCGGGATTCCCAGTCTACACCAGTTTGTTCTTTCACCATATTTCATAGGAAACCCACACTTGGAAGATGAAGGACTTATTAAGGGTCATGATGGAATCATATACTGACTCAGAGTGAAAACCTGCATTTGGGTCTCAGCAAAATACTCAGCAGCTGTGTGACAGTGAAATTCACACACAGCTTTGGGTCTAATTACTGATGTGCAAAACGGGGGCAGTATTTCCTATCTCACAAGAAATCAGTAGGACTAGCCTATATATAAAAGAGCCTTATAAACCAGAAACACTGCAAAAACACAAGGTGTGACGTCCACCATTCATGTGAGAACTTAAATTGAACACAGGTCACATCACTGTCTACACAGATCTAAGAATCACACGTAAGTTAGGCGTGAAATTAATGAAACAGCGTTTTATTTCCCCAGATACACTCACTGCCAAACTCTTACCGGACCCGTCATTGGGCACAATTTCTCCTTCAGACAGGTCTGCAGCAAAGGGAGCAAACATACTCATTGATTTTCCTTCACTTGTCCATGTGACATTAAAGGCTTTTTATAACCTTTGGCACAAAAGAAACTTAGGGGATTTAGGACTCCTCAGAGCAGCCGTTCCCACGATTTCAACAGTTATGTCCCCTCTGCCTTTGACCTCAATATGAAGCTTCCCATGGCCGTCCACATGGCAACAGCCCTGCTCACCATTCAATACTGTGTAACTGGGTCCAGTGTCCCAAAGGCGTCTGAACCCTCACATGACGGAGCACACACACTCAGCCCCCAAATACAAATGCAAGAGTACTTACTATGTAGCTTTTTAAAACTAAGCGCCCCATTGCAAACGTTCAATTTTAATCCCAGATTTTATTTCGCCAACACACAACGGGACAGCCTGCCCCCACGGAGGGAGCACAGGCTGACCACGGCCCCTGAATTAACCCCTCAGGAGTTGGACACAGAAGTGAAGGCGAGAGCTAGGCTCGCTAGCTCTGACCACTGGCACCAGGTTCAGACCACTGGCATTCTGTCTGCTACTGGCGCCTGGGGACAGTGAGGACCCCTCCCGAACCCATGTCCAGTAACCACGGCGAGGTGTGTACACCCCAGACATGGGCCAACACCCCACGCGGCTTCCCGCCCCCCTCGCACCAGGCGCCTGAGGCTGGAGGTTAAGTGCCGCCAGCACATCACTGGGGGGAACCCAAGGTCAGTAACACTGAGTCTTCATGGACACCACGCCACAGGCGGGCAAACAGGCAAAGATCAGTGACATAGAATATATGGAAAGTACTTAAAATCTTTCCCCCCGGTTTTTATATATAGCTTATTTCGCAATCATTCTGCTTTCCCTGTGGAGATATAATGTATCTCAAAAGTCAAATACTGCCACGTGCTTAACCTGCTTGACGCCTCATTATTTAGCTGTTATTATGAAAGTCTGCATAAGTAAGTACCCCTGCTGCTTTACTGCAAAATCAGTCACTCTCGTAACTTCCAGTTATTTGTACCAGCCGAGTAGGCTGTGTCTTGATAGACGGGGGAGTAGATGCTGTGAGACCACTAAGCACAGGGGCAGTACCCCAGCCCACTGTGTTGCCCAAAGAAAACAGAATTTAGTAAGCTCACTCCTGCCTAGGCTTGATTGTCCCAAATGGCATGGAGATTCCGAGGGAACGGCACTGACAAGCCGATACGGGATCCAGACCACCAAGGACTAAGGAGCCCCAGCCCCTTCACTGGTCGAAGGCACACCGTCTGGGAAACACGGCTCACAGTCTGCATTCTCTCCTACGGGAGGTACAGCAGACGCGTCACGTGATGGTCGTTACATGTAAGTCGTGTACGAACCCGTGAGACGTGGAGCGGCAGAGGGAAGATGAACCAACCTGCCAGCCTCCCGCTGCAGCGAGGGGCCACCCCAGCTCCTGGCCCTTCGGAGGCAGCTCCTCCCAGACAGGGGGTGAAGGAGGTCAGGACCCAGGGACAGCCTCTCAGCAGCCGTTCTGACAAAGGTCATACTGAGACAGGCTGGGCCCCTGTGCTGCAGGGCTTGCACCTGGACACACGTCTCCTCAAGCAACAGATACAAAGAAACTGTACAGCACTGAAAATAACTGCATGCTTGTGCAGTTGGGGCAAATTCTGGACAAGATACAAAAAGACCAAAAAACCCAACTGCCACGTCTGAGGAGCCGGGAGCAAAAGCAGGGAAGAGGCCGACTGAGCCACCAGAACAAGGGAAGAGAGTCAAGGCGACGTGAACGGGAAGAAAAGCTCAGAGCCCGGGGCGGGTCCGTGCATGTGCGCGTGCGTGTGTGATGGGGCAGGTGTGTGCGTGTGTGTGTGTGATGGGGCAGGTGTGTGTGTGTGTGTATGTGTCTGATGGAGCAGGTGTGTGTGTGTGTGTGTATGTGGTGATGGGGCGTGTGCATGTGATGGGGCAGGTGTGTGTGTGTGTGTCTGTGGTGGGGCTGGTACGTGCGTGTGTGTGTGTGTTTGCGTGGAAGTTTCCTCCTTCACAACAGACACGCTTTATGCACCCAACTCCCAGTGTTTCCAAGAAAAACATGAAAAATAAGGTCATCTACAGAGGTGCTCAACAGAATTCAGTCTGGTTCTTCACATCACATGAACCAAAATGATCACAGGTATCGAAATAGCAGGAGAAAGGATGAATTCTGTGTCCCACAGCAGCCAAGCTGACCCCAGAGCAGGGCGGCCTCATTACAGTTCCCCGCAGCCCCGCTGAGCGTATCAGCAATGAGACACCAGAAAACAGGTGGGTCTTCTTCCAGACATTCAGCTACAACATACGTAAGTCACTGGAGCATACAGTACTTCTAAAATAAGTAAAAATCAAACAAAACGAAAAGCCATGATTCATCCCAAAGTCGATCTTTTTTCTAAATTGTGGTCAACTACATGTAACGTACAATTTACTATCTTAACCATTTTTGAGTGTTGAGTTCAGTGGCGTCAAGTACATTCACACTGTAGTGCCACCAGCGCCGCCATCCACCTGCAGAATGTTTTGTATCATCCCAGAATGAAACCCTCTACACAGCCCAAAGCTGATCTTCTTAACCAAAAACTTGAAAAGTCTTCTATAAAACCACTAAGGTAAAACCAAATGGCATTCAAGTTCCTAAGGACCCTATTTGCCATTAAAATGCAAAAGCAATACCACTGTGTCTGAGTCTGAAGAAATTTCCAAACATTTCCTAAATAATTAGATCAAATTATGTGGGAAAAACTAAAATTCTCACATCTTTCACCTCTAAAAGCTGTAATTTCAGCCAATTCCTCTTTCTCCCCATTTAATATGATTCTTTCCCATTTCCACACCTAAGGTCACAGCCTCAAGTCCTCGGCAGTGACTTCAAAGTGAAACACTGTTACATAAAAATATTTTTAAGGAATCTGCCTAGTGGATGGCATCAATGTTCAAGTCATAATGGAAGGCAGCGTTCTTGGTTCTAGAGGTTGGTTACCTGCATTCTTATGGAAAGCAAATAAAGTGTCTCAATTTGGAAATATCTGCTATATGAACTTGAAACTTCTTATACAACAAACTGTCTAAAAATAGAAAAAACGCATTTCAATATTTAAAATGCACTTAGATCCCCACAGAACAGTACTTAACTTTTAATTGATTTTATCATGATTTTTGATGCTTCTCAGAATCAGTAATGACTCACCTGGAAGAGAGAAACTTATCTGGAAAATGCATTCCAACTTTAAATTGTGTTATACTCACAGTTGTTGACAGACACAGTTTGCAAAATCTTTGTTTCTTCACATGTGACTTGTTCATATTTTCATTACTAACCAAGACTTTCAGAAAATAGAAAGAGGCTCAAAAAAATATCTAACCACGTTCTAAACAAACTTCCCTATAAGCAGTGAATTTGTTCACATTTGCAGCTGAGACGTAATTGATCGGGCAGAACCAAAACAGAGACAGGTCTATGAACTTTTTTGAAAAATAATAGAGTCGGTAATATAATCTATCCATAATCATAAGTTTAAAAAAAAAACTAAGATCTTATTTTTCCAAAATACTCGGTGTTTTACATTGGACTGCATGGTATAAAACAGTGCCTTGTAAGTTACGAATGGGACCCCGGTGAACAAACCAGCAAGTCAAGATGCTGTTTATGATAAAAGTAGAGAAATTCCCAACAGATTACATTCTTCTAATTATCACAGAAGAGCCCATTATGATTCATTTTGTTTAGCTAGAAAACACATAAGGAAATGTCAGAAGCCTCTGTTTCATAGCCAGCAAAAGTATCCTGGGACACAGACAGACATACTTGGCAGGACACAACTGATTCTAGAAATGAATAAACTCTGATAAAACCCTGTGCAAAAAAGAAGCAGCCTCTCGATCTTTTCCCCAGGACTTGAGTCTCTGAATAAAACACTTTAAGTTAGAGCGAGTGAGACCCAGATCCACAGGATAACACGCTTCACATAAACAATTCTCTTTGTTTAACTTGAAAACAGCAAAGTTCCAAAGGATCTTTTTTCAGACTTTTTTCCCTCCATCGTGTTTCCTTAAAAGTAATGCAAACCACCTTACTTACAACCTCTAACCACATACATCTGCCTGACAATGAGAAATCACAGGGTCAGAAAATCTCCCACTTCAAGATATCCATCCTATTGTTTGATTCATTGAGGTCCTCGAGGTTTGAAGAACATGATACCTGGCCAGTTCCTACCCTGATTGCAAGGAAAGCCTTGACTGCAAACAGGCCCCAAAGCCACGCCACGCGAGCCAACAATGTGGTTTGCCTTAATAAATACCATCCACAAAGGAAACAACTTTGAAATTAAGATATTCAGCTTTATAAGACGACCGGTTTCCCTTCAAAATCCAAGGCAACAATCATCTGAATCTATTTCCTTCTTCAAATAAAAACAGGTCTCTGAGCTCCAGTCACAACTCACTGTAGAACTGAATCATCCGTTTGTTTTTTGCTTGTTTCAGTCAATATATAAGACAACCACCTTAGAAAACCAAGATATCTAAATTATGCAATCACATTTCTCAATTTTGCACGGATATAACACCAAGAATCTCAAACCAGAAGAACAAAATGCATTTACCTGTGTTCCTGTCTGGTAAGATACAGCAATGCTTCTGCAGAATGCCGGGCAAAACCTGTTTCAAAACAAATAAATAAAAGACATGTGGTTATCATTCAGGTGGAGAAAGGCGTCTCATTAACCGTTGCAAGTGTTTTTCTAATAAGGCCATTCAGTGTTGCACAGTCAACATGCCCAGAACGATCTAACAAATTAAACAGTACTGAAAAATTCTGATACATACATTTTTCATCAAAGAGGTTAATCAGATTAGGTAAGTGTGCTGATTATATATGCTGCTCCTAGGACGGTAATGGAGTTCTGTTTAATGTATGTCTCTAATGGGTCCTCAAAGCACCTTGAAAGCTGCACTCAGGGGATGTCTACAAGAAGGCAAATGGGCCCACCAATTCTGCGATGGCTTTAAAATACGAGATGCAATTAGAGCCTGAAAAGGGAGGCTTCATGGGGCAGTTCCTTGGGTCCATCTTCTAGGATCTAAGCCAAGACGCTTTTATCAAGGATGAGTCACAAAGAAAATGTGCAAGAAAAGCCTGCGTTTACACACACAGTTCGGTAGTAAAAGGTGAAGGAAATATCTTATTTGATAAGCAAAAGGAAGGTGAAAATAACGAAAAATGGCTTTCCCAAGAAACGTCAGCGCTGTAAGGTAACTGCAAAGCGCAGACTTAAAAAGAATTCGTGACTGAAGAGATCTCTGTGGGAAGTTTGTGACTATGCCTTCTCAACTCAATTAGGGGAAAAGCTGAACTTCCATCTTAAATCCTCTACCGATGAGGCTGCAACCATTCCCCAGACCTCCCTGATTACAAACCCCAACGTTCTCATCCAGGAAGCATGCATTACGCCCCTCTGGAGCAAATGAGTCGGGCAGTGGAGGGGAGAAGCGGGTGTTGCAAAGACGCTGCAGTCTCAACGCTGCCCTCGACCAGCTCAGGGTCTGCTGAGTATACAACAGGCTCTAGTAAACATGTTCAATGAATGCAGAAGTTTTTCTCCAGAATAATGATTCCCTTCCCTTCCACGCCCTCACGATGCCACTACGTCGAGACAAGAAACCCTGGGACCATGTTTGACACTCATCTCTCCCAGCCCTTGATGTCCAACTGTGCAAACACACACACACACACACACACACACATACACACACTTCACATCCTGGGCTCCTTGTAAATCTGCATCCCTTCTGATTCCAAAGCCGACACACCCACTTCCAGAGGGACGCTCCTTGGCTTACCTATCCATAGTTAAGACTATGGTCTAATCACTGTCGTAAACGTGGGATCAGACAAGAACAGTCGATGGGTGCTAAAGCTGGGGGGGTTTTGATGAGGACATCTGAGTGGTTTTAAAGAATCCCCGCACAGGGAGATCAGCTCGGTGCTTTGTGACCGCCTGGAGGGGTGGGATAGGGAGGGTGGGAGGGAGGGAGACGCAAGAGGGAAGAGATATGGGAACATATGTATACGTATAACTGATTCACTTTGTTATAAAGCAGAAACTAACACACCATTGTAAAGCAATTATACCCCAATAAAAATGTTAAAAAAAAAAAAAAAGAATCCCCGCAGAGCCCCAAGGGATGCGAAAGAGTAATTACACCCGAGAAAGACGTGACCAAAATGAGCATCTCTGTGAGAGGAAGTGGGCGGGGCCGAGGGAAAGACCCCTGTACAGCAGGAGCCTCAGCTGCCGGCTACACAGCACCCGCCGTCTACACGGCATCCTCCGTCTACACAGCACCCTCTGACTCTGGGTCCTGGTTTTCTTTTCCTAACTCTTACATTTGGAATTATTTCCAAATATAAAGGTTTTTTTGAGTTTTGCTCTTGTTCCTGGACCATCCTCTGCTCTCTGGGCCCTTCTTTCCTGTGTCATCACTTTCGTCGGCCTCATGAGGAAGCCAGGTGGGCTCCAATCAATACGCCACTTTTGACTGGACCCCCTCGGTCCCCGAGGCTCGTGGACAAGTGAAGAGCTATGCTGTTTAAACAGGAAATAACGCTGTTCCACTGTGAGATGCAGATGGCAATTCAGTGTCAGGACGTTACTACATGTTCAGTCCAATGGCACGTTGGCGAAGCCACCTTAGCTTAGTCCCCAGAAGAGGCCACATCACCTCCTAACAGCCGCCCCCACCACGTCGTGTCGCCAGGACGGCCGGTCCCACGAGGGTGCGGGGATGCTGCTCACAGGTGGTGGTAGCAGGAACGCAGAGGTCCGGTGCCTGCTGGCGTCTCCCCGTGAAGGTTGGGCGAATCCTGTCTGTGAGTCCTGGTGCTCCCTGCTCAGCTCCCCGCAGGCCAAGGATGCTCGGTGCCTCTGGCTTTGAAGGGTGGAGGCCCCGAAGCCGCTGCCCGGACAGAGGGCGCAGCACACACGTGGGCCCCGTGTCTCTGCTCTCACCTCCCAGGCAGCCGGCAGGGTGGACCGAGTGCACGCGAGGAGGACACTGGCCAGAGTGGATGGGACAGACGTGCTCAAGGGCAGGCGATGTCAATGCCCCGGATGTCGGGGCCGTCACCGCATGCAACCCTGCTCGTGAGCACGGGCGCGGGCGAGGCTGCGGCAGGAGGGCCGGAGTTGGGGTGCGGGTCAGGACTGCTCCGGGCAGGCATTCAAACCCTGGGCCGTCACCCGGCAGGCCTGGACAGGAATTACAAGGACCCAAACCGGTAAAGTCACACCAGCCAAGGGGCAGAAACCGCCTGCGTGGGTATCGCCGGGGGCCGTATGCAGACTGCAGGGATGCCGTCGGGGACTAGGGGCCGGAGCCCCGGAAGTCGCATTCCTCTCAGCACCTGGGCTTTCCTCCAGGTTCCCCGTGGTGAGGTGGTGTCCCCGAGACCCACTGCAGGGGGCGCCCCCTCAGCGGTGCTGTCTGCGCCCCGCGAGGTGCTCTCCCCACAAAAACAGGCGTGAGGAACCTCCTGGAGACGCGGGTGTCCACGACCTTGACCGTGCTGAGGGGCTCACAGGCGTGTACAAGTGTCCAGACGCAACAAACCGTGTGCCCTGAATGTGCGCGGGCTTTGTATACCAGTTATACCTCAGGACACTTGATAACAAGGTTTCTGCTCCAAATTCTCCGTGGATTTCTGCTGCGCCTTTAAACACACGTGTGTGCACACACACGCACGCACACAGACACCGCACGTCTAACGAGCTCTCAGCACTGCTCACCTGCTCAGCCCGAAGAACCACCGGCGCCCAGGCTGCACCCAAGCAACACGGCCACGTGTCTAATGAAACCGTCCCGTCGGTGCACGTGGTCAAGTTTTGAGTGGACAGAGCGACTACAGTAAAAATCCACAGGCACAGAAAGAACAGGATGGGTGAGCACAGAAGAAAGAGGCTGCAGCGTGTCTCTGTGAGATACACGGCTCTCTCAGAAGAGCTGGCAGTCGGGGACCCGGCCGCCTCCGGAGAGGTGCCTGCAGGGGCCCCAAGGGCAGGAGCGAGGCCGCTGGAAGCCTTCACCCAGTGCGGCCCCTCCAGGTGCCCACACACGCAGTCCAGCCCCTCTCCAGCCACCAGAGAACGAGCTGAACTAGGGGAAGCCAGAGCAGTGCAGGCTCCAGCGGAGCCCCGGGTGAAGACAGGAGAGCTGATGGCTGGCTGGCTCCCCTGAGCCCTCCTCCCACCTTCCTCCGGAAGGAGAGGGGCTGGGCTTCCCCCCACCTACCCTCACCCTTCCGTTCTCCTCTGAAAAACAGAAAAATACCCCCTATGACGTGGGCCTCCAAATGGAAACTCTGGCTTCCCATCAGGTCCCTGTGTGGTCAATTCCACCAGCCAACAGGCCCCATTCACCCACCAAAACATTGTCCGTAAATTTTAATCTTTCACTTAATTAGGATTTACAGCTGAGGATCATCACACAGTTAAAGAAAACTCCCACTGTGAGAGACACTAAAACAGACAGAAAACTGGAATGAGAGAAAAGCGCAACATTACAGGGGAAAAGAGAACTTTTCAAATAATGATAATTAATATTTCAGAAAGCGAGAGAAGGTATTTCATCCGTGACTCAAGAAAAAGATGTTAAGTTTATGAAAAGAAAAGTCACAGAACAACAAGGAGCTTCGGGAAGTTAAAAACAGGAGAAGCAAATTTTTTACAGAAAAATAAAGAGTTGAAAAATATTCAAGGAAATCACCCAGAAGGTAGATTTTTAAAAAAATACAGAGAGTTAGGAGAAAATAAGAGAGAACAGAACCATATTTGGCCATCCCTGGAGTATCTGACCCACGGCTCATCCAGAATGAAAGGTCCACGAAGCAAAAGGGAAGACAGCACCCGACAAGCCACAGCAGGCCCCGTGTCTAAGGGACAATTTCAGACGACAGGACCCCGGGGCGCCCAACATAGCAGGACCAGCCTCACGCACACCACAGGGAAACTTGAGCACAAAAGGAGGGTTCCAAACGCACCCAAGTGCAAGACACTGGATGCCAGGAAATGTGGGAACAGGGCCTTGGAAATTCTAGGGGAAACTGCCCCCAACATCGGCCATGGATGAAAGAGAGATGAAGGGCCAAGGAGGAGAACCAGGTCTTCCTAAATGACCCACCGAACCCCCAAGAGGCTCCTGCCAGAGGACGTTCTCTGTGGCCGCCGCGAGGACCCGAGGGGTCCAGAGGCGGGGGTGTCACGGAGGGTCAGGGGTCCCACCGTGGCGCCTGGGCGGTGGGCCAGCACGCGGCGGGGGGGGACGTTGCCCAGACGGACAGCAGGCTGAGGCTGGACACGCAGGAAAGAGGTGAAAATGCGATGGAGACATTAAAGAGAAAGCCAGGCCTTTTAAAAAAGGCAATTAACGGTGAATGAAAGATGTTACCAAAAAGGCACAATCCTATCAATTTAATGTGATATAAGTACTAACTATTAATTTATCCCAAAGTAACCACATTGGGCATTTGGGGAGGGGGAGCCCCAACCTCCCCCGGCCGCAGCGGGAAGTCAGGGGAGGGGGAAATGGTGAAAGAATGGGGACGGCGTCTCTGGGTCCAGGGCAAGGTATGAAGGGAGTATGAAGCAGCTGACTCTACCCTCTATCATAAGCCTCTTAAAACTACTTCTCTTTTTATAGTATGTACACGTGTAAATTAAATGAACTTACAATTAACTCACATAAAGTAGTGCATGGTAAGTCTGCACAATGATTTTTACAACTACAGGAAAGCAGACTAAAATGTCCTTAAGGAGAGAAAATTTAAAACGACCAAGACCCTATTTGAATTCAAGTACTTCTACTAGACATTTTTACATCTATCTCATTACAATTTAGACACATCTAGAAACTCAGGCTTCACCTACTTACTCAACACACACACCCAGTAAATCCAGATAAAAGCAAACACACAGTTAAAAGCTAGAACAAAATCCGAGCAAACCCAGCCCTGACCCAGAGTCACTTTATGTTTATAAAGGGACATGCAATAAGGAGTTAAGAATGAGGCAAATGCTTATATTTAAGTGACAGTAATGAAAACAGTGTGGTGCTGGTGAGAGAAGAGACAAATGGATCGGTGGAACAGAAGAGACCCCCATAAACATAGTCGACTGACCTTTGACAAAGGAGCGAAGGCAACGCAATGGAGCAAAGACAGTCTCTTCAACAAACGGTGTCGGAACAACTGGACATCGTGTGCAGAAAAATAATAATAATCTAGACACAGACCTTACACCCTTCACGTAAATAAGCTCAAAGTAGGTCACAGCTTAAACGTAAAAGGCAAAACTATAAAACTCCCAGAAGATAACGTGGAGAAAATCCAGATGACCTTGGGTGTATGGTGATGCCTTTTTAGATACAACACCAGAGGCGTGATCTATGAAAGAAATAATTGATAAGCTGGACTTCATTAAAATTAAAACCTTCTGAAAGATGCTGTCAAGAGAATGAGCAGACAAGCCACAGGCTGGGAGAACAGACACATGTGATAAAACCTGTGATCCAAAATATACGAAGAGCTCTTCAAACTCAATAACAAGAAAACAAACAACCCGATTAAAAAATGGTCCAAAGACTTTAACAGACAGCTCAGCAAGGAAGACATACAGATGGCAAGTGAGCAAGAAAAGATGCTCCACATCGTATGTCATCAGGGAAATGCAAATGAAAACAACAGTGAGACACCACTACACACCTATCAGAATGCAAACAGCACAGACACTCTGGAAGACAGTCAGGGGGTTTCTCATAAAAGTAAACATACTCTTATCCTATGATCCAATAGTCAAGCTCCCTGGTATTTACCCAAAGGAACTGAAAACCTTTGTCTACACAAAACCCTACACCCTTTATCCACAAATGCCAAAACTTGGAAGCAACCAAGGTGTCCTTCAGTGGGTGAATGGATAAATAAACCGTGGTCCCTCCAGACAATGGAATATTATTCAGCTAAAAAGAACTGAGCCTCCAAGCCATGAAAAGACATGAAGGAAACTTCAATGCATACGACTGAGTGAAAGAAGCCAATCTGAAAAGATTACAGACTGTATGATTCAACCCTATGACATCCTGGAAAAGACAAAACTGTGGAGAGAGTGAAAAGATCAGTGGTGAAAAGAGGGAGCACAGAGGATTTTTAGGGCAGTGAAACTACTCTCTATGACTCTGTAACGATGGATACAAGTCACTATACATTTGTCAAACCCACAGAATGTTCAACGCCAAGAGTGAGCCCTGATGTAAGCCAGGGACTCTGGGTGATGATGATGTATCATTCATTGTAGGTTCGTGGATTGTAATGAATGTCCCATCTGGTGGGGATGGTGACAGTGGGCTGGGGGAGGGCCGGGGGACAGGGAAATCTCTGTGCCTCACCCTCAATTTTGCTGTGAACCTAAAACTGTTCATGAAGTGGGAGAGTGGCATGAACATATATACACTACCAAATGTAAAACAGATAGCTAGTGGGAAGCAGCCGCATAGCACAGGGAGCTCAGCTCAGTGCTTTGTGACCACCTAGAGGGGTGGGATAGGGAGGGACGGTGGGAGGAAGACACAAGAGGGAGGAGATATGGGGATATATGTATACGTATAGCTGATTCACTTTGTTATACAGCAGCAACTAACACACCACTGTAAAGCAACTATAATAAAGATTTTTTTTAAAAAAAGTCTTTTTGAAAATGCATATATTTTACCAGAAATTGAGGCATTTCTCATTTCATCACAAAGTAAACAGACACTGCTGCCCCATGCCCCCTACTCCAAGCAGAAAGACAGGGCCTTTTGTTCTGCGGGGCTGGCTGGCCTCTCTGGGAGGAAAGGAGAGGACAGTGGTTCATAATCAATCAGACTAAGACTTGGGGCGACTTCACCAACCAAGTCTCAGCCCTTCAGGCTGAAATGCGATCTATGAACTACTCTGCAAAACAAACGTTCACAGACACACCACGGAAAGAGTTTATGATTTAATAGCATGTTGTGTAATAAAAAGATAAATATGAACACACAAATTAAAAATCAACTCACCAGATGGAATGAATCGCCCCTTTCCACTGCTACAGTACTAAGAAAACATGAAAACCTGCGCTGATGTCCCTTCCAACGACAGAAGCGCTACTTTCAGGGCAACAACACAGGCCTCTCCTCTAGTCCGGGGCAGGGAGGCAATGGGGAGGACGGTGTGCTGTGTCACTCACAGAAACACACCGATGTGGACAGACGGGGCCCTCCACCGCGTCACACCCATGTGGCCCCAACCCCCCGGCCCTCCGCGAAGGTCTGCTGAGGGTCCAGGAGGCCCCGACGCGTGCCAGCTCCACGACATGCTGGCCCTACCACACGGGCAGAAGGTCCCCAGGGAGCCGTGCCCAGGGCTGCAGTGCAAACGCCTCGCTGAGGCCACACGAGGTTTGTCTGCTTTCATGGCGGGGGCGCTCTCAGCTGCACAGAAACAACCCAGGAGGCTGGGGGTCCACGCGGCCCCATCAGAGCCAGGATGGAGCCCCTGCCTGGGCATCCTCTCCATCAAGTACCAGCCGCGAGGAGGCCGGGGGGTGCCGAGACACCGGGAGTCCGAGCAGAGCTTCCGCCCCTTCAGCATCCGTGGGGACGGTTCTCCAGGCCCACAGCTCCGGACAGGGCAGGGCGGCGTCCCCGGACTCAGCCCCCAGCAGAGCTGTGGTTTGCTGGCTGGATCTTTACGTGCTGTGAGAGCCGCACAAGCGAGGGGGCACGGCCGGGGCACTTCCCAGCCTTCAGGGAACCACGTCCGAAAGGGGGCAGAGCACGCGGGACCCCGCCCCCTTCAGGGAACCACCTTCCGAGAGGGGGCAGGGCACGCGGGACCCCGCCCAGAGGCCTCTGCGCCATCAGAACTCTGGCCAGAAATGCCATCTTTTCTCCTGGATGCCCTCTCTGGGGGGGGGGGGGGCCCTGAGCTTGGCCTCCAAGGCAGGCAGGCCGTGCTCAGCCCCACAGCAGGCAGGCCGTGCTCAGCCCCAACCTGTGCACTTCCCTCCGCTCAGAAACGTCCTCAAGACCTGGTCCGTGCACGGGAATTTTACGCACAACTTGACCAACCCTGGGGCGTCCAGATTAAACGTCCCCCCGGGCGAGTCTAAGGGTGTTTCTAGGTGAGACCAGCATGACCCAGCGGACCCAGTAAAGCAGGTCTTCCTCCCCAGTGGGGGGCCTCACCCAGTCCCCGGAGGGCCTGGACACAGCAGGAGGACACGGGGGTATCTGCGGCCCCTCTCGCCGCCCCTCCCCGTGCCCGTGTGGAGCCCTGTCGGGTGGGGCCCTTCGCTCCCTCCCTCACTGAGCACCTTCCGTCGGAGGTGACCAGAGCGGGCACTGCTCGTTCCAGGGTCACCCTGAGGCTCCCCTCTTCCTGGCAGTGGGAATCCGAACACGACCCCCGCCCGCTAAGTGGAGCTCAGAACCAGCCTCTGGGGTCTGAGGAGGTGACTCTGGTGTGCGACAGGGTCTCTAGGGTTTGGAAGATTCTGCCCCCCAGGACGGCCTGACTTCAAGCCTCACAGAGTCAAAGGCTCGGCTTCTGAACGTGAAGCACAGAAGGCCCTTTATTATTACGTCCTCTGACTGTAGAGGGGAAGCCATGGATAGAAAGTTCCAAAACACACGTGCGCACACACGTGCATGCACACACACGTGCACACGCACACAAGCGGGCACACATGTGCGTGCACACACACATACACACACATGCATTTTGTCCAAAATCATCCTCCCCGTTACAAGTGGAAAATGACCAAGATATTTCCATTCTTATCAAAGAGACCATTTAACTTTTTACAGAACATTCATCTGAGCTTAAAAATAGCGGGCGTTGGCGCAGAACGAGTTTGGACTCGCTGTTTCACAACACCAGTGCTCACTGCAGCTTTTTCTAAATTTCAGGAACTGTTGGTTGAGGAGGTTAAGAGCTAATTAAGAGCTAATTGAGAACTTATATTCGTATAAACAGATCTGAAAAGGCATAACAATTTAAATGATGAGAAGAAACACCATTTCTAACTTTTTTAACAGATCACTGAAAAAGGACAGATACTTAAATTCGTGGTCCTGTAGCCTCCCAGTAACGGGAGGCTTGATGTGGGGTCATCTGGTCCCAGAGAATTCAGTCCACGGAATTCAAAGGAAGTGGAGGCCACCGACATTTGAAATATGCTTTGGGGACTTCAAATAGCTCCATTATTCTTGTAAAACTAATGGTGGTTGACTTCTTTGAAAATCCAAAGAATTCCACGTTCAATGTTATAAAATAAGTACCTCACCCCTTACCTGTCTCCTTCCTGCCCCTCCCCATGAGCTTCTGAGAGGAACCCTGGGATTTCGATCCCAGAACCCCACCCAATCCACTCCGCTCAGGGTCACCTCCCAGGCCGGGGTGTCCCCTCACCGCTCTGCTGGCCTTCTCTTCCTCCTGGCCTCCCAGCTCTGGAGCCTCTGCCTCTTCCCGTCTGTGCTCGTGGCCCAGGTCATCCTCCCTGGGCCCTAAACCACCTGACGACTCAGCTTCTCCACCTCAGCCGTAACCTTCTCTCTCCTGGATTCAGAACCATGTCCCGCTGCCTACTTGCTGCCACCCCGGGATGTCTAACGGGGATCTCAAAATCAACACCATGGGCCCTCCTTAACCACACCTGCTCCTGCACGGCCTCATGGTGTCTACACGGCCTGTCTCCACCTGCTCAGCGAGAACAGAGGCCCCCATGCACCTTCAAAGCCTCGGTCGGATGCGTGGAACGTGGAGCCTCCCAAGAGGCTGGAACCTTCGTTGGATTCACCAGCTGCTCTCAGATGAGGGTGAAGAGGCAGGGCAGCCTCGTCCCCGAGGAAGGGACACCCTGAGGGATGGCCAGGGCCCAGAGCTGGGCCAGCACCCATCACAAGGTGGGCTCCATCACCCTCCAGGACATGTGGCTCCCAGGTCACAGACACAGGCCGCAGGGCACTGGGCTCCATCAGGAAACCACAGCCTCCTACCTGGAGCACCAGTCTCTGACCAAAAGGGATCCCGTCCCGGTTGCCAGGCGACCCTGCCCAGGCCCCTGAGGCTCGCTCTGCCTCCGCCCCCGTCTCCTTTCACGATCGTCTTTCCTACTTTTCCACTGTAGACAAGGGTGCATACCGGTCCCATCTATTTAACTAAATGTTATTCAATTTATCTGCAGCGTAAGAAAATGTGAGTGCACGGACCATGTGTAACCAAGATGTTCACTTAATCGATCGCCTTTTCTGGGTTAAAAGGCAGGAAACCATCCTTCAGGGCTGTTCCAGAGTGTTTTTCTACAGAATGGAGAAAACTGCCGCGCTGGTTGGGTTTTCCAGGGAAGCAGAACCAACTGGATAACAGGATGTACAGACACTGCGTGTGCACGTGTGCAGGTGTGTGCCTGTATGTAAACATACACATCTATGTGTACATACCCTTCAGCCTCCATAATCGCGTGGCCGACTCCTCATAATTAACCCACCGTTCTCCTGCCGTGAATGAAGCTGCCAGGACACGGGGGACAGGGACCTGCCTCCCTGCTCTCGGTTCTGCGGGTACATCTCTCGATCGTACGGCAGTTCTACTCGTAATCTTCCGAGGAACCTCCACGCTGGCTTCCACAGTGGCTGCACTGTCTGGCGCTCCCACCGACAGCGCACGAGGTCCCTGTTCTCCATATCCTCAACACGTGCTATTTTCTGGTTTTCTGACGGCAGCCGTCCTATCGGGTGTGAGGCGGCCTCTTCACCCACACGTTGCGGCGCTGTTACGCGACAGCTCCCCCGCGGTCAGCTGAGAGCTTTAGGAGTTTCCCCACCGCACCCCAGCCGCGTGTCGGAACCTTTGGGATGTCTTCCTGTCCTTCCCCAGCCCCGGGTCGACTGCGGGAGGGATGCTCCTCACTCCAGAACGTGTGCCACAATTCCCTTTGCGACAGGACCCTCGGTCCCGCGTCCTTACCCATCGTGTACCCTAGACGTTCCCACGCCCGCCAGGTGCTCCTGGGACCCGCCCCCTCCTGAGGCCCTCGTGGGCTCCCAGACTGCCTCCCCGCCTGCTCGGGGAAGCCCCCTTGAGACTCCCGCGGATGAGGGGCTCCCCTCCCCCACAGCCCTGAGGCCGCCCGCATTTGGGGGTGAAAGGGTCACGACCCCGGCTGACCTCCTCCAGCCCGCCTGCCACCTGATGGCCCAGGAGGACAGCACAGACACAGGGAAGCCCGCGCCTCTGTCCTGCCTGCACCTGCTTCCCAGCTGCATCCTTTACATCCTTCCCACGGCCTGACCTTTCGGACACTCTCAGCCTCTCAACCCCAACCCGGCAACCTTCCTTCCTCTTTTCCATCTATTGAAATCTCGAGCATTTTCCCAAATTAAGCTTAAATCAAATACCCTCCTTGACTTTTCATGCCACGTAGGTCCTGGTCACCTTTATCACCTCTCCCACATGGCACTAACTGTGTCCCCTGCCAGAAGCACCACCCCCACGGGCTGCAGCTGCATCTCTTTATACCCATGTTCCCGGCCCAGAGCATCATAAGGCCCCGAACAGGAGGGCGCCATCCACGGGCAGCCTGAGCCCCAAGACGTGCGTGGGGGGGGGGGGATGGACCCACAGACCCCAAACGTGAGGACACTAACGGGAGGGGGGAGAAGAAGGGGGAAAGGGGTGAGGAAGAAGACAGAGAGGAAGAAGGGGAGACCACCACCAGGGAAACACGTCTGGGGGACCGGGAAGCGCCGGAAGCTGGGGAGGCTGGAGCCACGGCGCCCTGCCCAGGAGCACGTGTTCCATTCCCTGGAGAAGGGGCACTGTGCGGAAAGAGGTCCGCAAGGCGACGCGACCCCGAGGAGAGCAGAGCACAGATGGGAGGTCGACGCAGGTGGAGGAGAGCAACGCCTTCTGGAGGCCGGGAAGGAAAGTGACCACAACAGCACAGAAGCCGAGACGACCAGATTTCTAGCCCTCCACGCGGCTGGGACCCTGTTTCTCAAATTACACTCCCACGGTGGGGCGGGGGGGAGATTCAGGGTCAGAGAAGGTGAGGAAACACTGGACTCGCATCTCATCTCGGTGGCCGACAGTAACCACGAGCACCCTGACGTCCCCACGACATCCTGCAGGAGAAGCTTCTCCCCTGATGGCGGGGGGCAGCTTTTCTTAAATGTTTCTAGGAGAAAATGAACGTCTAAGGATTGTTTCTGTAACTTTCTGTGCAGCCACGGGATGGAAACAAGACAGGCCATGCTCCACCCGCCGTGGCTCGGGGGCCCATGAACCGTCCGTCCCACGCGGTGCCCAGGACCCACCCTACCAAGCCCTGAGTCCGCACGAGGGTGAGGACCGCGGGCAGAGGGCCGGAGCTTCTGCGTCCTGACGCCGCGGCGACGGCTCACGCATCCGATGACACAGACGCGAAGCACAGGTGCGGGTGGTGCGTCTGCTGAGTGTGAGGGAGCCTGCCGTCCGCAGAGCTCGACTCACAGACAGAAGCGGAGACGCTGACGGAGCAAAACCGCCCCCGTGGGAACGACCAGAAGTGACAGCCGTCGGGGCACGAGGAGGAAGTAGAGATGGGGTGTCGCACACCAGCTCCCGCAAGGAGCCACCTGGATAGATAAACCCGCTGGGTCTTGGTCACCATCTGCACCGGTGGTGCCACTCACGGTGACCGGATGCTAACATGGTGTGGGTGTGTGTGCGTGTGTGCAGGTGCCCGTGAGTGTGTGCGTAGAAACACACACGTGTGTCGGGAGGGAGGCATTTCTCACTCAGAATATTTATTAAGGCGCCATTTCAAGTATTACAGACAAAGGTCCTGCCTGACCCCCGACACCAAGGTTCCAGGGCCCGGACGGGGGAGAGCAGCTCAGTCCTGGCCTTAGACGCAGGGACCACACAGACCCCTGGGACTGCTGGTGGGAAGGACGCAGATGTCCTGAGGAAGGAAATGCAGCCAGGTGGGGGGCGGCTAACATCTTTTGTTACACTTCACAGGTTATTCATGGACATCACAGCGACAGACTGAGTGTTACCAATAAGAAGGGAGTTGGGCCGGTCAGGAGAGGGGAAACTTTGTGTTCTTTTACATTTATTTCTACTGATGTATTTCTTAAACGGTTTCAGTTGCAATTTTGCTTTCAAAATCTAGTAATCTGAGCAATATGGAACAGAAGAGGAACCAGGTTCTCTGATAAAATATCCTACAACCAGCCAAACTATAGGGGGCAAACGTCTCACCTAAAACCACGGGATAAATGAGATTCGTGGGGAGACTAAGTCCACGCAGATCTATGAGTGCCCGGAGAGAGTTTTCCAGCTCAAGGAAAGATTGCCTATTAATTTTCTAAAAAGTAAAAATCCCTATTCTAGGTTGCAGAACTTTGCTGAGTTGTTTTACTTTTTTTTTCTTTTGGCTGTGCCACTCGACATGCGGGATCTTAGCTCCCCGACCAAGGATAGAACCCGTGCCCCCTGCAGCAGAAGCGCGGAGTACTAACCACTGGACCGCCAGGGAAGTCCCTTTGCTGAACTGTTTTAAAAAGAAGTATTCTACCTTAAAGTATGTACGATCAGATTTATTACTGTTGTCACGCTGCATGAAATTTTTGCCAGTTCTTGGGACGATCCCTGAGGCTCTGCAGGTGAGGGCGGATCACACTTCTCTGTTGGGCCACATACGAGCCCCCGCCTGCTGTGCGCCATCTCCGGGGGACCCACGACGCGTGAGCACGGCGCATGCAGGCTGTGGGTGCCGCTGCTCGGAGGAGAGCTCGTTCGTGTCAAGACGCGGAACCTGCAGCAGGAAAGGGGTGACGTTCTCAGCAGAGTCCCGCCAGCAGTACGCACTGTGTTACCAGGGCCGTGGCGGACACGAATGTTCCATCACGGGGACGGAAGCCTGTAGCTGAGCCCGCACGCTGTCCCGGGACCCACAAGGCAACGGCAGCGGAGGAGGGTAGCCTGGCCACCGGGGCCGAGGGCGAGAAGCGTGGAGATGGGCTCCAGGGTGGTCATCCGGCCAAAGGAGTGAGAAGAGGGGACAAACCTGACAGAAAGAGGTCAAAGGGAGGAAGGAGGGCCAGGGACACCGGTGATGAGAGCAGCCCCGGCGGGAGGACACTGCCCTTCCCCCCTGGAGGAGGGGGGAGCGCTGGTGAGGACCAGGCTCCCAGTAGAGGCTCTGGGGGTGTTTGTCAGCAGCAACTACTCAAATACATGCTTTCCCAGCAGCAATCACGTCTTTTCGGTATGGAGTGGGGAAGATCAGTGATGCCATTTATCCACTCTTGGAACTCTGCCAAGTAGGAGAAGGACAGACTGCGGGGGGGGGAGGGGGCTGTTAGTGGCAGAAATAACGACTTGACAGACTCAGGCGGGCTCTGCTCCCCAGGGACCACGGAGACGAGATGGGACAGACGGGGGACAAACCAGAGGGTTGGGGCCAGGTACCGACCGCGGCAGGGCTGACCTCAGAGCAGGAAGGTACCCTCAGCACACATGAGAAGTGGAGCACGAGGTCCCGCACGAGGGGGGCCTGATGGAGAAAATCCGGCACCACCGGACCTCGGGTCCCCAGCTCAGCACGCCCTGCGCTCCCCGAGAAGAGCCTGTCCCTCTGGCGGACGTTCCAACAACAGAATGGCTGCTAGTTCAAGGCTGACAAGCGTGAAACTGGTCTTTGCAAATGACAGTCAGAGGGCAAAGAACCCTCCACCCAGAGGCCGGGGGGGCGGGGGGACGGTGAGAGAGCACATTCCTCTGGCCTCGTTCTTGTAGCCCATGGACTAAACAGGTCAGAACCCAACTCCTCCGGGGATCCTAGACCAGATTTGTTCCGACAGCATCTCTATCCGTGTAAAGACGAAAAGGTTAAACTAATAACCGTGACCTTTTAACATATGACCAAGCCAGCTTTCATCAGTATGGACCCTGGAAACCTCCTGGGTTTATTTATTTCAGGTTTATTGAGGAGCAAGTGACCAATAACACTGTAATCTAAAGTGTAGGCATGATGATTTGATACACGTGTACACTGTGAGATGATCACGCCATCGAGTTAATGGACACGCCCCTCACCTCACAGAGGTGACTCATGTGTGTGCATGTGTGCATGTGTGTGCTTTGAGAACACTTGGGACCTACTCTCAGCACCTTTAAAGGACACGATATGGTATTATTCACTGTAGTCACTACGCTGCATGTTAGATTCCCCATAACTTATTCGTCCTACAGCTGGAAGTTCAGGTCCTTTGACCAAGGTCTCCCCATCGCCCCTCCCCCAGTCCCAAGTAATCACCATTCTTCTCTCTGCTCGATGACATAAGCTTCTGTGCGTGTTCGTTTCTACATATAAGTGATGCCACACAGCATTTGTCTCTCTCTGGCTGGCTTATTTCACTTAGAATAAACGTCTGCCAAGTTCATCCATGTCGCCACAGCGGCAGGATTTCCTGACCCTCACATTTTCTTTATCCGTTCATCTGTCACCCAACACTTAGGCTACTTCCACGTCTTGGCTCCTGTGACTAATGCAATGAGCACATAGTGCAGATACCTCCTTCAAGATACTGATGTCATTTCCTTTGGATGCACACCCAGAAATGGGATGGATGGACCATATGGTGGTTCTATATTTAATTTGTTGAGGAACCTCTATACTGTATGTACCAATTTATATTCCCCCCAACAGTGTACTAGGGTTTCCTTTTCTCCAACAAATAATCCGATTAAAAAACAGGCAAAGTGCATGAATAGACATTTTTCCAAAGAAGACATACAGGCGGCCAACAGGCACATGAAAAGATGCTCAACATCGCCGATCATCGGGGAAATGCAAATCAAACCACAGTGAAACATCACCTCACATCTGTCTGATGTCAGAATGGCCCTCATCAAAAAGACAAGAAGAAATTAGTGCTGTTGAGGACATAGAGAAACAGACGCCCCCTCAAGCCGCCATCGACCAGCACACCATCCATCTGGGACTCCATGCACCACCAGTGTAACGAGATTAACGGGGAATCCTGAGCCGAGTTAATAACCACTGTCTGCTGAAAAGTCTCGAATTGAAACATGTGAGACTCCTCCCCTCCGCCCCCTAACTGCAAATCCTAACGCATTTTCCTGGAAACGCTGGCTCCCTCTCACTTCCCAGCAGCTGTGGGAGCCTCACGATCCCCCTCGCCCCCGCTGCGCCCCGACCCACAACCTTCGTCCCTGTCACAAGGAAGAGCAGAGCCGGCGACAGGGACCACAACACCGACGAGCCGTCCCCTGACCCCTGTGACATCAGAGACGCATCCCACGTACCTGACACTGAACCCCCAATGTGTCCTGGACACCACGTTCTCCTAAAAGGACTTGCGTCCCTGATGTCCCATCTCTGCCCACATATTCAACCTGCCCCCACCACTGACTTTTTCACACGAGCGTTTAAACAGGCTCAGCTTTCTCTATCATTAGAAATGAGATCGGCTTCCAGCATGACAGCGCAAAAAAACCCCGCTGCCCACTCCCCAGCGAAGGTGTGAAGATTATAGCAAAAAAATAAATGAAAACATTTCAGCCTCTGGAAATGGTCCTGAGGACAAACAGCAAGTGAGGAAAATCTGCACAAATTTGGGGAGAAAGATGAGAGTCTGTGGTACTGGAACTGAATCTGCTTCCTCCCGCCCCTCCCAGCTCAGGGAGGCCGCGCCTGCACCCCGGACGGGGCCAACACCAGTGAACGCGTGCAGGGTCGGGACCCCTTCCTCCCCGCCCCCCGGCCCCACACGTGGCACCAGTGTGCTGAAGACAGGGGGCCCTGACAGCCCTGCCCGCCGGAGATGTGCTGGTTCCACATCGGACCGGCAAGCCGAGAGGACCTGAGGCTGCTGCCGCCCCCCCACCAAGCGCTCAGTTCCTGGCGGGACGGGATGCTGCTCGGAGAGAAGCCTGTCTTCTTCCCAACCCCCAGCTCCAGCAGCAGCAGCGAGAGCAGACAAAATAGACTTTGAAATGAAAGGTGTTACTAGACATAAAAAAGGACATTTTATAACGATAAAAGGGTCAACCCATCAGAACATATAACAATTATAAATATATATGCACCTTAATAACAGAACACCAACGTGCGTGAATCAAAGACTGACAAAAATGATGTTGATAGTAACAGCTGAAGACGTCAATACCTCACTTTCAATAACGGGTAGAACAACTAGACATACGATCAAGAGGACAGAAGGCTTAAGCAGCACTGTAAGTCAGCTAGACCAAAGA
This sequence comes from Aethalodelphis obliquidens, assembly GCF_003676395.1. Lineage (NCBI taxonomy): Eukaryota > Metazoa > Chordata > Mammalia > Artiodactyla > Delphinidae > Aethalodelphis > Aethalodelphis obliquidens. Next base: position 11,215,864 of record NW_020837969.1, read on the forward strand.
CACATCTACAGAACATTGCCCCAACAGTAGCAACAGAGTACACACTCTTCTCAAGCGCACCTGGAACATGCACCAGAACAGATCATACACTGTCATAAAAAAAGCTCAACAAATTTAAAATGAGAGAGTTAACACAAATTATGTTCTCTGATCACAATGAAATGAAATTAGACATCAATAACAGGAAAGAAATTGGAAAACGCACAAATATGTGGAAATTAAACAAAGCACTCCTAAATAACCAATGGAACAAAGAACAAATCAAAAAGGAAATCAGAAAATGCACTGGGATTCATGAAAAATGAAGACAGCTAAAGCAATACTTACAGGAAAATTTATAGCTGCAAATGCCTTTATTAAGAAAGAAGAAAGACCTCAAATCAATAAGCTAAACTTCCACCTTAAGACACTGGAAAAAGAAGAGCAAACTAAACACAAAGCAAGAAGAAGGAAGAAAATAATAAAGATTAAAGCAGAAACTTGTGAAACAGAGAATATAAAAACAAAAGAGAAAAATGAAGTCAAAAGCTGGTTCTTTGAAATGATCAACAAAATCAACGTCTTTAGTTAGACTGACCAAGAAAAAAGGAAAGGTTCAAATTACTAGAATCAGGAATGAAACAGGGAACACTATACAGACTTTACAGGCAGAAAAAGATGAAAAAAGAAAACTATGAACAACTTGCACCAACAAATTAGATAACTTAGATGAAATGGACAAACGCCTCAAAAGACACAAACTACCAAACCTGACTCAAGAAGAAAGAGACGATCTGAATAGACCTTATAGCAAGTGAAGACAATGAATTAGTAAACAAAAACTGTTCACAAAGAAAAGCTCAGACCCAGATGGCTTCTCCACTGAATTCTTCCAAAAAATTCAGGAAGAATCCGTACCAATTCTTCACAAATTCTTCCCAAAAATATAAGTAAAGGGAACACTTCCCAACTCATTTTATAAGACCAGTTTACGCTGATACCGAAACCAGGCAAAGACCTGATGAGAAAAGAAGGCTAAAGATCAATATCTCTCATGAACACGGATGCATAAATTCTCAATAAAATACTGGCAGAACTAATCCAGCAACATATAAAAATTATTACAAGTTCTTGATGAAAACATTCTACAGACTAGGGATAGAACTAGGGAACTTCCTCAACCTGATAAAAGACATCTACAAAAAACTACAGCTAACATCGTACTTAATGGAGAGAGACTGAATGCTTCCTCCCTAACATCAGGAACAAGGCAGGGGTGCCCACTCTCACCACTGCTATTCAACACAGTCCTGGATGCCCTAGACAGGGCAGTTAGACAATGAAAAGGAATAGAAGCATCCAGATTGGAAAGGGAAGAAGTAAAACTATTTGCTGGTGCCATAATCTTGTACATAAAAAATTCTAGGAGGGCTTCCCTGGTGGCGCAGCGGTTGCGAGTCCGCCTGCCGATGCAGGGGACACGGGTTCGCGCCCCGGTCCGGGAAGATCCCACATGCCGCGGAGCGGCTGGGCCCGTGAGCCATGGCCGCTGAGCCTGCACGTCCGGAGCCTGTGCTCCGCAACGGGAGAGGCCACAACAGTGAGAGGCCTGCGTACCACAAAAAATAATAATAATAATAAAAAAATAAAATAAAAATTCTAGGAAGTCCATTAAAAACAATTAGAACTAATAAATAAGTTCTACAAGGTTGAAGGATACAAGATCAATATAAAAAATCAATTGTAATTCTATGTACTTGAACAATCTGAAAATAGAAACAGTTCCATTTATAATTACATCAAAAGGAATAAAATACTTAGGAATAAATTTAACAAAAGGAATGAAAATCTTATGCTCTGCAAACTACAAAATACTTTTGAAAGAAATTAAAGATCTGAACAAAAGTACCTCCATGTTCATGAATCAGAAGATTTAACTCTTCAAACTGATGTACAGATTCACTGTGATCCCGCCACAAATCCAACTGACTTCTTTATAGAAACTAACAACCTGACTCTAAAATTCATATGGAATTGCGAGAGACCCAGAATAGCCAAAACAATCTTGAAAAAGGAAAACAAAGTTGAAGGACTCACATCTGGATTTTGAAACTTCCTACGAAATAGTAATCAAGACATTGTGGTTCTGGCACAAGAACAGATTAATGTAACAGAATTGAAAATCCAGACATAAACCCATAGATTTCACGGTCAACTGACCTTCAACAAATGTGCCAAGACCACTGAATGGGGAGGGGAGACTTCTCAACAGATGGTGCTGAGACAACCTGACAGCCACGCACCAAAGTATGAGGTGGGACCCCAATCTCATACCATACACAAAAATTAACTCTAAATGGCGAAAACACCTAAACTCTTAGAAGAAAACATCATGGTAAAATTTCATGACTTTGGATTTGGAAATAAATCGGTGATGATGAGAAAGGTCTGGAGATGATGGTGGCGATGGTTGCACAACAATGTGAACATCCCTGATGCCACTGAACTGTACCTTTAAAAATGGTTAAAATGATGAATTTCATGTGATGTATATTTTTCCACAATTAGAACAATAAAATGTTTTTAATCTTTAAAAACTAAAAAAGTAGAAATTTAAAAAAGGAATAAAGTTCTAATACAATGTGGATGAACTCAACCTTGAAGACATTAGGCTTAAGTGAAAAACTCCCGTCACCCAAGACCTCACGTCACATGATTCCATTCATATGAAACATCCAGAACAGGGAAGTCCACAGAGACACGCAGTAGGTTAGGGGGCGCCTAGCACTGGGGTGGGGGATGGGAGGACAGGAGGGATGAAAATGTTCTGAAACTGACTGTAGTGATGTTGTATAAACTAAAAATCATGGGATTATACACTCTCAATGGGTGAACTCTGCGGAGTGTCAATTATATCTCAACAGAATTGGTTTTTTTCAGATGAAAGAAAAACTTGCCCTGAGTAGAAGGAAAGTTTGCTCTTATTTAAAAGAATGAGTGTGATGTTTTTTCACCTTTCCTAATAGTTCTTGCTTTGAAATTGAATAATCAAGAAACAGAGACTTCAATATATTATTTAAAATAAAACATAGGGGCTTCCCTGGTGGCGCAGTGGTTGGGAGTCCGCCTGCCGATGCAGGGGACGCAGGTTCGTGCCCTGGTCCGGGAGGATCCCACATGCCGCGGAGCGGCTGGGCCCGTGAGCCATGGCCGCTGAGCCTGCGCGTCCGGAGCCTGTGCTCCGCAACGGGAGAGGCCCCAGCGGTGAGAGGCCCACGTACCGCGAAAAAATAAATAAATAAATAAAACATGAACAGTAGAATAAATTCCTTCTGAATTTCTGGGGAAGAAAGAAGAAAGCTCAGAAAAGACACACAGCGCAGAGCAAAGTATGTAATCTTTTCAAGTTTTCAAGCATATAAAAGCAATGATATAAACTTAAACAATAGCACAAGACATATGTTACATTAAACAGGGTAAAATCACCCAGAAAGAGAAAGACTAGGATTGTGTCAAAAATAAAATGCAACTCTACGTTCTCCGAAACAGAGAGACATAGAGAAGAATCGAGATATATTACGGTTGAGCTCAGGACAAAACTGTCAAAAATAGGAAGGAGATTTCATAACAGATAAATAGTAAAAGTCAGAATCTATCACGAGTGCAGATGCACTGAAATGGTTAAAGGAAAAACTGTAGAATATTTAAGAAGAAAGTCAACAAAAACACAGCAGCACACGGCTGCTACCACCCATCTCGCGTAATATCTCAGGGAGGCAAGTAATGCAAGGCTGTGAAGACTGAATAAAATACGAATAAAGATCATTTCATATATCCAGATAAATGGAGACGTGCATACCACTATGTGATAGAGTCTCCCAGTGTCAGTTCTTCCTAACTTTATCTGTAAATCCAACATAATCCCAATCAAAATTCCAAACACGATTGCTTGGAAACTTGAAACGTGATTTTAAAGTTTATCTGGATGAATAAACATGTCAGGAAATGAAGGGGGATCACCCTGTCAGATACTAAAAAGCTTCCTGTTAAAACAGTATGAAGTTGCTAGACCAATGGAAGCAAAGAAAAATCCAGAAACAAACCAAAGTACGGATGGAAATGCACAGCCTGATGAGGTTCCATCTAAAACTCAATTAAAATGGACAAAAGATGGATTAATCGATTAATTTAGGTGTGGACAACTGGACAGCCATGGGAAGAAAAATCAGTAGATCCTGGAATTGGTCTGTGATCTGATTAGATTTGCAGAGCTGGGTGACCCTGTGTCCGTGGTAAAGGGGGACCAGGAATCCACAGTTTGGGTGGCTGACGCCTATAATCTGATGTCAGCGGAAGAAAAGGCTTGAGGTCATTCAGTGTTTGCCACCATAGAACATCTTAGGGAAGATAAATGGGGTCGATCAGTTGTTTCTATTTGTTCTGAAGAACTAGAGGGAAGAAAATGATGAGCTGGGTGCTGAACGTCGGCTGCATTTCGGAGCCGGGGAAACACACCGGGCGGCCAGCTCAGCTCCGCGGAGAGGGGACCCCTGGCCCACAGTCCGTCACCCCTAACCCCAAGGAGCAGGGCAAGGGCACAGGTGGCAACACAGCCCCACCAGGGCTCAGGAGGCACCAACCTGCGACGCTCCTGGAAACCTTTCACCCAGAACAGCGGCCAGGACGTGAAATGACGGCCTGACCAGGGCAAGAACAGGACAGAAAATCCAAGGACGAGGGTCTGCGGAGAAGCATGAACCGGGAAACCGTGTCTCCCTCTGGGAAGTGGGGAGACAGCGAGGGGGAGAAACGGCCCATCCACAGGGCTGCTGTCCCCACCCACCCCCTGGGGACACGCCTCATCCTGGGAGCGAGGACGGAAATTCTCGGGCCTCCTCTGCAGGGAAGTGATGCCTGAAAAGTAGACAACGGCTCTGGGGACCTGTCAAGGGGGAAATGTAATGACAAAACTGAAAAATGGCTGCATTTGAGGAAAATTGACAAAGAAATAGCCACAGAAGAAGGAAAATCGGGGTAATGTCGTATTCAAGTAGGCAGAGAGAAGTGCTAAGGAAGCGATGGTTGCGTGGATACAAACTGGTCAAGCGCATCACGAAGAATGAAACAAGGGCCTGGAGTTTGACTCTGAACATCAAATTGTTTTGTAAATCAGTGGTGACACTTTCTCAGCCCGTCTCCAAACCCTCTGCTCCCTGAAAAAACCACTTCCCTAATCCTTCCCTACTTCCCTCCTGGGGGCCGTCATGCTGTCCCGCACGTGTCCTGCCCGCAGGGCGCGTGGAGGCCACCGGGTCCTTATTAGATGCCGCTGTATCCAGACCGCAAGCCAGAGGTTCCGGGGAACAATCTCAAACTCTCATGGGTTCTCTGACCAGCTCCTGGTCCCTAAATGTTGCACCTATGACTTGAGACCATGTGTGCACACTCGTTATGAAGCCCAGGGAGTCGTTTGTTTTTCTTATAAAATGTATTAAGTTCACCTTTATCCAGCCACCAGCCTGGGAGCAGATGGAGGTCTCCAGGGATGAAAAAGCCTTGAGACCTGGTTTCCTTTTAGTGATTATCAGTGACTGGCTGTCACTTTCCACAGAGCAAATTAAGAAACATCTATTTGAATTACTGTACATTCAAGCTCTCAGGGTACACACATAAATGGAATTTTTCTTTTGCTGCAAAAGAAAATGTGCACCATAGCCTAAGCTGGAGAGAAAAACCCTGCACAATCTACCAGGACACAGGACGGGGCGGGCAGGGCTCCTCTGGTGGGAATGAGGGGCACATTGGGAGGCGTGACCACAATCCAGGCCCCATCAGTGGCTACTCCAAGGGCTTTTTTTTTTTAAATAAATTTATTTATTTATTTTTGGCTGTGTTGCGTCTTCATTGCTGCGTGCGGGCTTTCTCTAGTTGCGGAGAGCGGGGGCTACTCTTCGTTGAAGTGCGCGGGCTTCTCATTGTGGTGGCTTCTCTTGTTGTGGAGCACGGGCTCTAGGCACATGGGCTTCAGTAGTTGCGGCACGCAGGCTCAGTAGTTGCGGCTCACAGGCTCTAGAGCGCTGGCTCAGTAGTTGTGGCGCATGGGCTTAGTTGCTCCGTGTTAAGTGGGATCTTCCCGGACCAGGGCTTGAACCCGTGTCCCCTGCATTGGCAGGCGGATTCTTAACCACTGAGCCACCAGGGAAGCCCTGGTCCAAGGGCTTTAAAGAAAAAACAGTCACCAATGAGATGAAGGCTCAGGCATGACTCCCAGCATATAGGAATGGTTTCGGGGTGGCTGATGGGCCACAAAGGGGAAAATAATAAATTACCTCCAAATTATGCAAAGCTGCACAGTAAACAAAGTGAAGAGAAGAGGCTAAGAGGCCTGAAAGGGGGAGCTGAGCGATGCTGGTGGCAGGTTGGGGCCGGGGGACCGCGTGCAGCCACCTGGTAACTGGCTCCCTGAGTCCGTGTGCAGGTGATGGGGATGCCTGTGGAGACCTGGGCGACCTTTTCTGTTGATGAAATTTAGACCGAGTTGGAATCACCGCTTTCCTAAGAGGGCAATTCCACGTCTTCAGGTCCTTGAATGTCACTGTCTCCACGGAGGACCAAAGTGCCAGGGGACACGATGACGCTTCAGAATCGTTTCCCGACTGTCTCACACTCCTGCTCTCCAGCCGTGCCCCTCGAGGACTTGCTGACCTGTGACGGCATCACACCTAGAAGAGGGACAACCTGTATGTAGAGCGTGTGACCACGAGACGGCGGGATGGAGCACGTATCAGATGTACAAGACCTAGCAGACCACATCCCCCAAAGCACCGTGTGCTCGGGACAGAAGCCACATCGCGAAAACTGGCATTCACCGCAATGTTTCTGGGGCGCTTCTGTAAAACCACCCTCAGAAACAAGAGCACGTCTCTGGATCACCCACCGTTGTGACAGACCCTCCTTCTCTGCGGCCGACTTGATTTGAGGTTAAGTATGAGTAGCGCTGCTCCTGGAGCTGTGACACAGTGTGTGCCCCACACCTCACGGGACCTCCTCCCAGGGAGATACTGTCACACGTGTTTCATGAGTGGCCACGGTGGCTCACGTCTCTGTGGACAAAGTTCCCATGGATTCACAGTCATGAGATTTTCTGAATCAGAAATCAGAACAGGAACAGTGGGCCTCCAGCTAGGAGCTCAGGAAGGCGACAGTGAAAGGTCACGTGAATAATGAGTGGGGTCGACGGCAGCTCCAGGTACATGACAGACCTCGTCTGCACCTAATGGATATAACCTCAAGGTCAGACTGTCGCTCGTGTGACACCTTATGACAAACAGAAATCAGAGTCTTAGGAATAAATAAGAACAATGTTCTTTCTCTTATATGCCCCTTTTTTCATTGTATCCTTAAGGTTAGGTATACTTCTTAAATACAAATAATAAAGGAAAAACTGTGAAAATATTTTTAATTAGTTGAAAGTAAAGCATATAATCACTGTGAAAACTGACACCTTTAAATAACTGACAAGTATCTACAGTTGAAGCAATGGGCGTGATGGATGGAGCTGATGAGAAATTTTGAAAATAAACTTTTAAGTGTTGAACTATCTTCTCAGATGTTAGTAGACATTTTCAAAGTGAGTGTAAAATCAGTACAATTATCACAAGAAAGTTGAGAAAATATGTCTACAATACTCACTTGGGTGGAAGACAAAATATACCACTTAAGAAATGCTGGGTTCACCTCCTGGAATTTTACTCAAAACAGAATTACTCAAAGATTCATTTCCCCATTAGAAACCAACATGAACAGGGGATTACACACTGAGAAATCCTCGACATAAAGCATAGATGACGAGGTTAAAGTAACGTCTTAGATAAAATAAATTCTAACATTCTAAAGTAAATTCTAACATTCTAAAGTAAATTCTAACAGCCAACATAAGTATGATTTGTTCATCATCATCAAAGCCCAAATCTAAAACGCTTTGTGTTTATCGCTAAAAGATTACTGTCACCAGGCTCAGTCTGAATCCAGAGCGAAAAAAATCTGTACGACTGAACTATAATAACCTCGTCCTTCTTTCGCTCTCAGATACCTTGGATATCACAGCCAATCAACACTATAATATGGACCCAACACCTGCCAGAAGCGTATACGTGACTTCACATCCTCTGTTCCTTCTCCACCAAATTAGAGAAATCACAGCTTAAAGGGTTTACGTTTGCTAATTAAAACAATCAGCGGAGCTTCCCTGATGGCGCAGTGGTTGAGAGTCCGCCTGCCGATGCGGGGGACAAGGGTTCATGTCCCGGTCCGGGAAGATCCCACATGCCGCGGAGCGGCTGGGCCGGTGAGCCATGGCCGCTGAGCCTGCGTGTCCAGAGCCTGTGCTCCGCAACAGGAGAGGCCACAACAGTGAGAGGTCCGCATACCGCAAAAAAACAAAACAAAAAAAAAACAATCAGGGGCATAAAGCTTAGATAATTAAGCATACTTGAATTCAACACATTCCAACATAAAACTGTAAAAAAATAAATAAATAAAGCTGGTTGCTCCCGGGAAAGACACAGAGGAAACACAGGTTTTCTCTTGCACAGAACAAACCCTGATGGTCAGAGACAAAATTTAATTTGAAGATTCTGCCTCTGAGCCCAGCATTCAATGGTCCCTTGATCTACGGTGACAGCAGGTAAACAGCGTGCATATTGGATCCCAGGCTTGGACAGCAGAGACGCCTGACTGCCACTGGGCATCTGTGTGACAGGCGGGAGAACGACCTTCACGATAGAGAGAAAACAAACAACGTGTAAACAAGAAATCGCAGCCCCAGACCATTGAGGTTGTGAAAACAACAGAGACCCACCTGCCTGCAGACCTGGGAATCCGACCCCGTGCCACGGAGCAACAGGAAAACACCATCTCTGAGCAGCTTTTCCCAAAAGTCACGTGGGACAGGGAGAGACCCAGAAAATTAAGAAGGCAAATGCCAGGCTGATTCATAGAAAGGGAGAAACGGCAACTCTAGGAATGAATGAGATTATGAGTGTGAGGCCCACAGGTAACCACGTTGGGGGGAAACACTTAGAAGCTGGGGTTGTGACCTTGAGAACCTGCGGCCTAGGCACCGCGGGCTGCCCATCCCTTTGGCGGGGCTGCCGTCCCCACCCCACCCGGGGCCTTGTCTCTACCTGCTGGCGGGACAAGCTGGGAATGAGGGTGGCAACAGCCTGACGGGAACCAGGAGGGAAGAGCGGATGGAGACGCTGCCCTGGAACCTCCCCGCATGCGCCCCCAGCCTCCGGAGACCCCACCACACCCTGCACCTGCCCCAGGTGGGTTCACAGGTGCTCCAGCACATAGTAGGGGTAGAGGAAACGGAGAAGAGGCTCAGAGAGAAAGGTCTGGTGCCGCAGTGGAAGGCTCTGAACGACACGGGACAGGAAGCCTGACCAGGTGTCTGCTTTCTAGTTTCGGGAAGTTTTTAAAGAGGGGCTGACGGCCAGAGCTGAGAGCAATAAAGAACGCTGGAGACTGAGGGGATTCTGTCCTGCCCCTAAAATAAAGCAATTAAGTAACTATCACACGCCCCCAAAATATGGTCCTAAGATCATATTTTTTCTTCCATATAAAATTTAAGAGGAAACCCCTGAGAGTGGATCAGAATACTGTGCCTTTTCAACTATCCCCTCAACCTATTCTAATACACATGGAACAGGGAGGGTCAGAAATTAAAAGGACGCTCTCGTGCTAAGGGAACACATTAGACAGGGGGGCCTCTGCATGCACACCCACCTCTCCCCGCTGGGAGGACTAACGAGACCCAGAGGCTGGTAGCCAGCAGTGTGGAAGCTTCAGGAAGGCCGTCCTGCCTGAGCGGCCCCGGGACACACATTCGGCAGAGAAGCAGCAGCCTCCCAGGAGAGATGCAAAGGCTAGCGAGCTGGGACCACGCTCTCAAAGCCACACTTAGGGGAAAACGTGATCTTTTCTCACAAGCAAACGCCCCATACAAACAGGACCTGGCAGGAGGGCAGCAGCTGGGAGAGCAGAGGATGAAGAGTCAGGTGAAGGATTATCGCTGCAGCGACCGCACTAAACCCGGAGGGACATCGCAGCATCATCAACACAGAGAAGCAGGAGGCTCGAGAGGAGTCTGAAGGTGGACCCGACAGCGCAGATCAAGAGAGAAAGTGCAGCTTTAAAGTACCATCCTGACACCAGTCTTACCAGCCAGAGCGAATACAGAAGCATCAGGCTGGGGTCTCAGCTGTGCATTAAGAGTAAGTCCCCTGTACAGTAAGGGTTTACCCTCCTGTGAGTCCCCAGTCCCCTCCTGCATTAACGAAACTCCAGCGGGGATGGATGGAAGGTCTGCTGAGGAGGTTTCCACTGGCCAGGCAGCCAAAGCAGAGGTCAGAGAGCACAGGCATGAGGGCAGCCCTGTGCAGCCCTCCCAGCCCACGTGAGGTTACATGTGCGGAGGGACCACCCCTCGGCTAAACACTGAACGCCCACCATTTCCAGATTTGAGAACCCACTCAAGCCTCCTCCATCTAGAAGAGACTCAGATTTTCAACAAGTTTACGTTTGAGATTCCTAAATCCATTTGGCAGTTTTCCACTCAAAATTCCAAAGAAAAGAGATGTGCAAAGAAGCAGGTGTGTATTTATGCCTTATCCTCATAAATGACAAGAACATTGACTAATATAAATATTAATTTTTATTTTAAAATGCCTTACTATTTCGATCAATCCCTTACAAAAATAAACTATCAGTGTTAACGCGGGACCTGGCCATTGGTAAGCGCCGTGAATTTCCAACACAGATGACACTCACCATTTCGTGACTGTAAATGTTTATTGAAAGGAATGTTGTCTGAGCGCCATTCTTGAATCCTACATGTTATAGCTCCTAACTCCCAGTGAGTGGAAATGTATTAATTTTATTGAATGTAAATTAAAATATGATATCAAAGCATCTTGACAAACAATCAAAGAGGGCCTCCTGCAACCATGAGATCACCCCTCCTGTGTTTTTCTGCCCAAAAGAGATTCTAGAACACTGAGATTTTATTTCCAACAAGTATGGACATGAGTTAAATGCTGAAACGTGATGAGATGCCATAGCTGGCTACCTGAAATGAGAACTAAGAAATTACCCTTCCTAGTGGGCCTAAGGTCATCCGATCTTAAACACTGGGGATTCAGTCATTATTTGTTGTTAAGAGCTGGCCACTCAAGCCAGGGAGAAAACGATGCTATTGGCATTAATGCATCCTTGGCGGACCTGGCCCCGTCCAGGCGCCCCGTCAGGGTCCACATCCTGACTCCCAGCTCCAAGCCCAACACCACCCTGCTCGCTGAATTTCACCCGCCACATAACCACGCTGTGAGCGACAGGAATGATCCATTCCAGAGACAACTCACGGGAACCACGCACTCAAATGCAGCAGTGCACACAGAAACCGTTTACAAACAGTAAAGTACAACACAATTTGGGGGCACATACCTGCAGTCAGCTCGGCTGCCACCTTCACACTGATACACCTGAGGGACCTACATACCGACCCGACTCTCAAAGGACCCACATTCTCTGTGGCAACAGAGAAGCACTGTGATTAATTTCCCCAATCCTGTCCATCAATTATATAAGCTACTGAGTAAAACAGGAAATAGGGCTTCGCTGGTGGCGCAGTGGTTGGGAGTCTGCCTGCCAATGCAGGGGACACGGGTTCGTGCCCCGGTCCGGGAAGATCCCACATGCCGCGGAGCGGCTGGGCCCGTGAGCCATGGCCGCTGAGCCTGTGCGTCGGGAGCCTGTGCTCCACAACGGGAGAGGCCACAACAGGGAGGGGCACGCGTACCGCAAAAAAAAAAAAAAAAAAAGAAAATAGGAAATAATGTCCAGACACATAACCACGCATAGCATGTATCTACCTGTGTGTGTGTCACCACCAGGCTTCCGGGAACAGGGAAAATCACCATTTCAAAAGCTGAGGCTTCAAATTAAATTACTTCCCTGTTTGATTCAAAAAGTGTGGATTCAGAAGCAACCCTGGGTATGGTCTATTCTAAGTCACTTATTTCACAGATGTAGAACCTGAGGAAGGGTTAGAATCAAGTGAATTTCCTGAGGCCGCGCAGCTATTTCCCATCACTGCTGATGTCCAGGGCTCCTGTAGGACCCCCAAGAAAGGGTCCATCAGCCACGGGACGCAGTGCTTCCCACCCGGTCAGAGAGCCACTTAGAAGGCAATGACTCAGCCCGTGGCCCAGGTCTTACCGCGGCGCAGAATCTGCTGCCCACGGTATGCGGTGCTTTGTCCTCCGCTGTTTGCTCTGGTCATAGTTGGAAACGAGCTGCCTAAATTCTCAGCACTTCTGCTCCTTGGCGTCTGTGTATCACACGTTCCGACAGGTCCAGCAGTATTCGGAAGACAGGTTCTAATTTCTTTCTAATTCAATTCTATTTGGACCTACTTAGAAGAGCCACAATCATGATGAGTTTGTGAAATTATTGCTTCTATATGTATTTCAGGAGAATTACAGAAAATGGTTGAAAACACTGATGCAGGAGGTTGGAATTTCTTTCAAAAGTCTGCTAATCTAAACCGTTGGTGGGATGTGAATTTATACTTAACGGCCTTTTGAAACACTTTCCTAGGACAATTTAAATGTGTTTACTTGGAGCTACAGAGTATTATCTGGGGAATGAAATAGCACATAAACTACCAGCAGAGAATAATCTCCTGGCCGACACAGCAAAGCATCCGCCAGCAAATACCCTGCCACTTGGAGGAGCACAGCCTGCTGCTCCGGGACACAGATGACGAGCTTGTGCCGCTCCATCTTGGGCCCGATCAGTGGACACTCACCAGGCCGGCTCTGCCAGCACGTCCAACAAACACTGCTGCAGTCAAGGCTGTCAGATACACTTCCTGCAATCTTCTGAATAATTCCCTAGCTTGTTTGGAATTCTAATTTAATTTCACAGTAAATGGTAGCAGGTTTGCAAAAGTCCTGTTTAGAATAAAGCTGGTCAATTATCTGTGAGTCTACTTGTTAACTTATTCTTTCATCAGTACCCACAAAGAAGCAAGAACTGCGCTGGGAGCTGTGGACACAAGAAATATTTGTTCTTTAAAAAAAATGTCCGAGGCAGATTTAGAGTTAAGGCTTCAAACTTCTTACACAAGTATTCAGAAATTCTACTGCATGTGTGAATAGAGAAGAATTCAAGTTCAAAGCTGTAAGTGTAAGAGAAAGAGTAAGAGAGATGAATTACTGACAGGGCTCAAGTTTTACTTTCCTTTTCACTCCTTTATAAATTAATTCTGAGCATATAGAATATGCCCCGGTGGCAAGTATTCCCTCCAAGGAAGCAAGTCGACCTGAGTGCCATGAAGACCCCGGCCCGCGTCTTCACGGGTGAGAGCAGAGGGCCATGTGTTCCTTCTCAATTGTCTACGTATTAACTAAAAATGAGAAAGAAAACCTTCTGAACAGCAATAAAATTAACAGACTACAAAGTGAATACAAAATACGGAAACAAAGAGATAAAATTCACTTTGCAGATAAAACAACGAGCCACATAGAGGAGACAAGAGAATCTACTGACAAGCTGAGACAGTCACCAGGACGTCTGCGCACCAAATCAGTAATGAAACTCAGCAGGTGCGAACCCAAGAGGAGGAGCCAACCAGAATAAGCAAGAGAGTTTTTAAACTTCTATTCACAACAGGACCTAAAACTGTACGATGCTTTTCCAAGTATAAATCTAACCAAGGATGTCCAACACCTAAGTGTGGAAACTAACAAATATTATTTAGAACATAAAAGAAGTTCTAAATATGTGGAGACATACACTGTGCTTGTAACAGAGAAGACGAAATATTGTAAAGCCATAAGTTCTCCATTAACTACTCTATAAATTCTAGCTGATTTGAATCAAAATCTCAATAGTGTTTTGGAAAACTTGGTAAGTAGTTTTCACGCGGAAAAAAGTAAGAGGTCTAGAATAATTAAATAATTTTTTCAAAAACAAGATGGGTATATTTGTCTACCAAGTATTAGGTTTTAAAGGCATAATAATTAAGATGAATTATTGCCAAAAGGTTTACTAAACAGACCAAGGAAACAAAATAGAAACCACTGGAATCGACCCATACTCACGTGGGAACTTGACATATAACAGTGATTGATGTATTTCATATTGATGAGAAGGTGACTAAATTGGACGAACATATTATCCCGACTGAAAAATAAAATGACATCCCTATCTCACCCCAAACCAACTCTAAGTAAATTAAATATGTAACAGTGAAATGCAAACTTTAAAGGCTTAAGGAGAAATAACTGGCATCTTTATCATATGGAAGGTATAGAAGATATTCTAAAGAAAATTAAAAAACAAAAATTGCAAAACAAAAAAGTCAATTTTAAAATTTAACTAAAATTAACAGTTTTAAACATATGCACAACAATAGACACTACAGAACGGTTACAAAAGAAGTCACAGCTGACAAAGGATTAGTATCTCAAATATATGAAGAACATCTATAAATTAATCAGAAAAGACAAATAAACCAATAGAAAAATGAGCCAAGGATATGAAGAGACGATCAACATAAAAGAAAATATGAAGAGTCAATAAACCTTAGGAAAGTATGTACAATCTCATTAGTGATCAAAGGCTCACAAACAAACAGAAAAACACAATGAGGCTACCCCACAGCCTTCAAATGCCAAAAACTAGAAGTGTTACAACAGCGATTGTTGAATGAGAACGTGAAGTGAAGGAGTTCTCACAGGCTGATAATGGGGGCAAACCACATTTTACATCAAACTGAAAATAAAGTCGAGCTGAAGATGGTCTTACCCTACGACTCCAAGATTCCACTTCAAGGTAAATCCTAGAGCAGGTTCTCAAACTCTAGCTTGGATCAGAATCACTGGGGTGCTTTTTGAAAACCAGATTTCTGGGCCTCAATACCAAAGTTTCTGGTCCAGGAGGTCTGGGGCGGGGCCCAGGAATTTACATTTCTAGCAAGTTCCCAGGTGATGCTGAGCTGCTGGACCTGGGACCCCACTTCAAGAATCACTGCTATGGGGACCGCTGCTCTTTCACCCAAGGAGATGGGAGAACTGCCCACCACAGCCGAGCTCTAATGCCCGAAACTGGACATGACCCAAATGCCCGTCAGCCTGAGGAAGGGTAAACCGAGTCATTACAACAGTGCAGTACGCACGGACGTCCACCCGCAAACACCTGCAAACAACTCTACATGTTTTATTATTGACGGTGGAAACAGAGATGCGATCTGTGACAAAAACACGCCTGGGGTGACATGAACCAGATGCCTGGGAGGACCGGTCCAGGGTGGGCACAGAGCGATGCAAGTGAGGGGAGGATACAGGAGCCTCAAGGAATCACACCCTTAAGGCTTCACTTCTTGGAAAACTGAAAGTATGAAGCACATTTGGCTTGATGTCAAGATTCAATATACCTGAGAAGGGATGGAGTGGTGAGCGTTATGTGGTTCTCTATTCCTAGGTCTGCACTTGGAATAGTTTATAATAAAATGAACAAAATCCTATATCAATATGAACTGTCTAAGAATCAACTGTACATAGTAAACGAATGCTTTATAAAAGCATTTTATTTGGATTAAACCTTGTGTCAGAACACAAACACGTGACTTTGTAGCTAAGGGAGTTTCTCAACCAGTGAGTCCCTAACGTGGTCCACAGGCAGGTGGGCACCTCCTGTCTGCATGGCACGTGGGCACCTGGCCCCCCAGGAGCTTAGGGGTATGTCCAGGGAGAGGGACTCCAGTGACTGGAACAAATGCTCTGCCAGAACCACTGGCTGTGCCGTTAGGGAGAAGATGGGGGTCAATAAGAACTGGGGTGCACTTACAAAGGTGGGTTTTTAGTTGAACCTTTGAATTCAACTAAAAAAAGAGGAGTGATGTGTCAGGTAAAAGGTGGGGAGACGTCACTGCCTGCAGGAGAGACACACGTGCGAGGTGGTCAGGGAAGGGTGGGCTGTTCACCTGGAACCCAGGTTCTGACCTGGGGCCATCAGAACAGAAAACGGCAGGTGACAGGAAACCGAGCACTTAAGAGAATCCAGTAAAGGACATGTCGCTACCCAGTTCTCACGCCAAGCGAAGTTCACCTTGATGACGCTCTTCCTCTTACAGCTGCATCCAGCTATCTCATCACTAGGTTGTCAGCTCTGCTGTGAAGGTGCGTCCAGAACGGAGCTCCGTCCCCCGCCCCCTCTGTCCACACCTGGACGGGCAGAGGCTGCAGCCCCCAAGCTGCACAAACTGAACCAGCCCACACTCCCTGCCCAGAGCCCGCCCGCAGCTGTCACCCCAAGGAGCACCGGGCTCCGTGGCCCGACCGAGGCTGGAAGGCCCTGGGCCCCGCTCTCTGTTCCACTGCTCTCTGTCCGCGTCCCATATGGTCCCGTGGGGCCTCGCTCCGTGGGTCCTTCTGTCTCGACCCCCTAAGGTCTCTGGTCGACCAGGTGGCCGTCTCATCCACAACCACATGCCCAGCAGCTTCCTTTCCCTGGTCCTACTTCCCACTCCCTTCACAGAAATTACAGCTTTGCATCTACTGTATCACTATCCGCCTGCTTATCCTTGTCTCAACACATAGGCTCGAGATCGCTGAGTATTCACCGTCAAGATGCACGCCTGGGACACACAGGTGACAAGGAAACATTCTGTGGGATAAATGAGCGAATGACCGAACACTCGCCGTGTTTATATTTTTGCAAAGAAACGAAAGAGAGAATGGTTTAAGAACAGAGTGACAGGTAAGGGCGTGGGGCTGCAGAAGGAGGAACACTCGCTGACCTTCCCTAAAGCGCTGCGAGCCTCGGCCACGGCCCCAGCGCTTTCCCGAGGGACCCTGGCTCTTCCCAGGCCCCAGGAAGCTGTTTAGGCCACGACAAGTGACATTCATTCCACCAGGATGGGAAAAGCCAAGGTGACGTTAAATAGATGGAGAATCTCGCAGAGGTCTTTGAAGTACAGGTTATTTTAAAACCCCTGCAGGCGGGCGAGCACTTTTGCCATTTGCTAATATCAGGAGAGCCGGAAGCAACGAGTTATTGGTAATTAAAGTGATTTTTCTAAAAACCTGGGAAGTCTTCCCAGGACTCCATTCTAATTTCTAACCAGTGGATTTGAGAATTTACATAACGAAGGTCACACTTGAAATGTGGGGTCAGTACTACTAGAGGACCAGTGAAAAAACTCCCCGCAGCCGTCACAGAATCTACAGCAACAGGGCAAAAAGAGGAAAACTCAAGAAACAGTTACCCTGCTTTGCTTTATTTCTTTAATTGGGAAACAGTGATCTAAAACATAAGCCAAATTTATTAATACTATGAAAAGAAATCATCTTGGCTAACAATATTTTTTATCACCATTAACACTAAAAAGCTGCAAAAAAAAAAAAAAAGCAAAACCTCAATATTGGAAGTACGATGAGCAGCCTATTTTAAGCCCCACCTTTTTTAAGTTTATGTTTGTAACACAACCAAGCCCCTCCTCCGAGCACGTGCCCACCCTTCTGCACGGCCTCCATCCTCTCCTCGGGATGGCATACTTGCGACTTGAATACCTGGGCCTCTGGAAGGGAGCCATACGCCAGAGTGAACGCGGAGAAATGCCAGGATTCTAAGAACATTTCCGTCTGGTTTGTCAACCCAGCTCTTCATTAAAGGCCATCACGTGTCCTGATGCCGAGACAGCAGACAACCTCACAAGATTTACACAGCCAAGAAGACAACGCAGCCCAAATGCTGATGCCGTGAGGTCATTAGCTAATGAAGTTCCGTGTTGCAGCAAATGTACTAATACCCGAGGTTCAAATCCCAGTTCCACCATCCACCGGCTCTTCAAACAAACAGCAGTCTCTCCACAAAGCCCCGGTCACCCAAACACAGGTTTTGTCCACCCTCAGTTTTTTAGTGACAATAAAATACGTGTGTAAACCCATTTTTTAAATAAATAGACTATTTTTAGAGCAGTTTTAGGAATATAAAAAAATGGAGGAGAAGGAGTTCATATAGCCCCTTCTTCACTCCCCCGACCCTCCCCCCGTGTTATTAACATCTTGCAACGTATGGAACGTCCGTTACAGCTGCTGGACCAATATCATATCAATACATTATTATTAACTACAGTCCACAGTTCAGTTAGGGGTCACTCCTGGGGTTGGACATTCTACAGGTTTGGACAAATGTATCCACCACTATAGTATCACACAGAGTAGTTTCACTGCCCTAAAAACCCTCTGGCTCCACCTAACTATCCCTCCCTACAATCTCTGTAAACCACTGATCTTTTTACTGTCCCCACAGTTCTGCCTTTTCCAGAATGTCTTATAGTTGGAATCACACAATCTGTAGCCTTTTCAAATTGGCTTCTTTCGCTTCGTAATATGCATTTAAGGTTTCTCCATGTCTTTACATGGCTCAAAGGCTCATTTATTTTTAGCTGAATAATATTCTCTTGTTTGAATATACTACAGTTTATCTACTCACCGGCTGAAGGACATCTTGGTTGCTTCCAAGTTTGGGCAATTATGGATAACATTGCTATAAGCAACCATGTGCAGGTTTTTGTGTGGACATAGGTTCGCAACTCATTTGGATAAATACCAAGGGTTGTTGGATTGTTGGAACTTCAACTGTTGGATTGTTGGATCAAATGGAAGAGTGTAGTTATTTTTTTTAGGAAACTGTTAAACTGTCTTCCAAGGTGGCTGTACCATTTTGCACTCCCACCAGTAGTGAATGAGAGTTCCTGTTGCTTCACATCCTCATCAGCATTTGGTGCTGTCAGTGTTCCAGATTTTGGCCATTCTGATAGGTATGTAGTGGTATCTCTCACTGTTTCATTTTTCATTTCCCTGATGACATATGATGTTGAACTTCCTTTCATATGCTTATTTACCATCTGCATTCAGGTGTTTTTAGATTTTTACCTACGTATTTCTTCTTTGATGAGGTATCCATTCAAACCTTTTGCCCATTTTTAAATTGAGTTGTTTTTTTATTTTTGAATTTAAGAAATCATACTAATCCTTTATCAGATGTGTCTCTGGCAAATATTTTCACTGAGTCTGTGGACTGTCTTTTCATTTGCTTGACGTTGTCTTTCACAGAGCAGAAGATGTTTTTATTTTAATGAAGTCCAGCTTACCAATTATTCTTACATGGATCATGTCTTTCGGGTTGTATCAAAAAAGTCATCACCATTTCCAAAGACATCTAGATTTTCTATGTTATCTTCTAGGATATTTTTAGTTTTGTATTTTACATTTAGGTCTGTGGTCCCTTTTGAGTTTCTTTTTGTGGAGGATGTGAGTATGTGTCTAGATTCGTGTTTTCTGTGTGGATGTCCAGTTATTCCAGCACCGTTTGTTGAAGAGATTACCATTTTTCCCATGGTGTTCCCTTTGATTCTTTGTCAAAGATCAGTTAAGTATATTCAGCGAGGTCTGTTTCTGGGCTCTCTGTTCTGTTCCATTGATCTACTGACAAATAGATATTTCACCGATACCACACTCTCTTGAACACTGCAGCTACATTTCCAGCAAGTCTTGAAGCTGGGAAGTCAGTCCTGTGCCTGTTCTCCTTCACTGCTGTTTTGCCTATTCTGGGTCTTTAGCCTCCTCTCCATAAAAACTTTAGAATCAGTGTGCTGATATCCACAAAATAATCTGCTGGTGTTTTGATTGGGATTGCATTTAACCTATAGATCAAGTTGTGAAAAACTGACATCTTAACAATACTGAGTCTTCTTGTCCATGAACATGGACTATCTCCATTTATTTGGTTCCACTTTGATTTCTTTCATCAGAGTTTGGTAGTTATCCTCATATAGATCTTGTACGTACTTTGTTAGATTTTTACCTATGTCATGTTTCAGTGCAAAGATAAATTTTTTTTTAAATTTCAAATTCCAGTTGTTCACTGTTGGTATATAAGGAAGCAATTGACTTTTGCATATTAACCTTATATCCTGCAACTTTGCTACACTTATTAGTTCTGGGTGGGGTTTTCTGGTTGATTCTTTGTGATTTTCTACATAAACAATCAGGTCATCTCAAACAAAGACAGTTTTATTCTCCTTTCCCAATTTGTATACATTTTATTTCCTGTCCTTGTCTTGTTTCATTACCAGGAATTCTAGTACGAAGCAGAAAAGTAGTCGTGAGAGGAGATATCCTCCCCTCGTTCTTGATCTTAGTTTATCACCATTAACCATGATGTTAGTTGTGGGGTTTTTGGAGATTCTCTTTACCTGGTGAGGAAATTTCCCTGTAATCCCAGTTTGCTCATAGTTTTTATCGTGATTAGATGTTGGATTTGGTCAAATGCTTTTCCCACAACTATTGATATGATCATGTGACTTTTCTTCTTTGGCCTGCTAATGTGATGGTTTACATTAATTGATTTTCAATACTGAGCCAGCCTCCCACACTGGGGATAAATCCTCGACTTGCTCTGTATGCCTCAAAACTCAGTAACTCTTGTCCCTGCTCCCACTACTCCCATTCCACCCCAATCTGGCTCCACTCTCAAGACAGCTGACAGTCACCCGTGACCTCTGTGGCGCCAGTCTGACAGACGTGTTTCATCATCATCCTCCTTGGTGTGTCCACAACATGAGGCACAGCATGCAGCCCCATGGTCCTGAAACTCTTGTCTCTTCCTCAATTTGCCAACTTCCTGATTCTCCTTCTGCCTCTCTGATCACTCCCTTACAGTCATTCATTCATTCAACAAACCTTTCTAGAGTTCATTCTAGATTCCAGCCCCAGTGTTACATGTTAGGAATGCAGTCCTGCCCGACACACGCATGCCCTGCTACAGCACCCAAGCTACCAGAGAGCAGAAACGTTACAAAGAAAATGTTTATGACGTGGCATGATGGGTGTGTCCCCCAAAGTATGTTGATGTTTTAACCCCGAATACTTCAGAATTATCTGGACACGAGATCTTTACAGAGATGATCAAGTTTAAGTGCAGTTATTAGGGTGGGCCCTAGTCCTACGTGGCTGGAGTCCTTATAAAAAGGAGGAATTTGGACACAGAGACAGACACGCACAGAGGGAACGAGATGTGAAGAGGCACAGAGAAGAGACGGCCACCTACGAGCAAACGGGGGATCCCTCCCTCGCAGCCCTTAAAAGGAACCACCTGACTGCACCTCAATCTTGGACTTCCAGCCTCCAGAACTGTGACACAATAGATTTCTGTTGTTTAAGGCCACTAATTGTGTGGTACTTCATCACAGCAGCCCCAATAAACGAAAACACACAGTGAAAAGCACCTGGGCAGAGGGGTAGGAAAGTGCAGCGGCCAGAACAGGCCTGTCACCCAACACAGTGAAGTGCAGGGGAACCAGCGACCCCGCCGGGGACAGAAGAGGAAGCAGCATGTGACAGGACAGCATGTCACACGTTGTAAGCCACGGGAGCCGGTCCTGAAGCCGTGAATACAGCTCTGTGTTGAGTCCCGAGGGCCCTCCCCATGAACCACCGATGCTGGGGGTCTCGGGGACCCTGACGCAGAGCTGAATCAGGCATTACACCCAAGCTTTAGCACCCAGCATTATGAAAGCCCTGAATTTCTTCCTTACAGCATTTATCTATAATTATTTACTGTGTCATTACACAGCCCATCTCCCCAAAGATTTTTAAACCAGGTCTTATCTAAGTGTGACGATCCAGCGTCTGGAACCAAGGCCCCACATGGCAACAGCTGAATCCATCAGTGGGTTCACATGTGAAAACAGCACCAAGTGCAGCAAAGCCCTCTGTAAAGACCTGGCAGCTGTGCAGTCAGGAAGCTGTGCGAGCACATAAAGCCACGCACGGCTCATGGATTCATCCTTTACAAAACTGTAGAAGTGACAAAGATGCTAAGGTGACAGTGGGTAAAACAATCAGTACCAACGCTGCTGAGAACATAATATGCTATCTGCAATTTATACAGAAGCATAAGAAGCTGGCGGATTTGGTTTGCTTATTCGTCACAGGCAGACAACCCATTCGCTGGCAGGAGAAAGATGGAAATGGCCACAGGATCCCGAGCAGAATGAAGGTGACAATAATTCACTGAAATTTACAGCCAGTGCGCAGACAAAAGACAGAGGAGGCACCACGACGGTGGGACTGGATTCACCACCAGCCTCCGTTCTTCCTGCTGGAAGGCAGGTGACAGCAGGTGAAGAAAGCCCACCGGAGATTTCGGGCTGGTGGGTGGGACTTCATTACGTGCAGGGTGAGACCGAGGAAGGTGATGACAGGCCCGGTCCCATCGGCAGTTCCTGCTGTTCAAACTCAAGACGCGGAAGAGGGCACACGGAGGAGTGGGCTGGGGGCGGGGAGCCGAGCAGGTGCGAGGAGGCGGTTTATCATCCCACCGAGTCCCGACGCGTTGATTCAGCTTCAGCCACGCAGGTTCCCAGACCCGAGCGCACGGTGAGAGGTCGGTGCCAGCTCTTCTCCAAAGCACGTGCTGGTGCGGGAGAAGCGCGAGCGCCCGTGGCCAGGGTCACAGCGGCTCAGCTCGGCCTCCGGGGGCTGGGCTCGGGGCCAGCGTCCTGCCTGGCGTTCCCGTAAGCCCACGGATGAGGGACCTTAAGAGAGTTCCTGAACCTCTAGCGTGCCCTTGACAGTCAAGGAAGGATAGTAATAAAGACCCCTGAGGGAGAGAGCGGAGACGAGAGAGGAACCACACGGAGCCACTGGCACGGCGGACCGGCGCCCGGAGCCCCTGCCCTGCCGGCCCCGGGGCCACGGCACGCGCTCGAGGAGCTTCATCAGCTGAGCGGACAGCCATGCCTTCCCACCGCGGCTACCGACTGCAGACCTGTCTGCGCACCTGCCGGGGGTCTGTCCCAGCGGTCGGTGGGTAGATGAGAAAGGAGTGAACCACTAACGGACACAGAGCCAACTGTCCCCAGAAGCCCGCGGGCCCTTCTCGGACCACGTCTGTCAACACACGCGGTAAAATACACACTAAACAGCTACACCGAGATAGAGTAAAAGTCAAACATTTTAATCAAGCTGTAGAAATATAGGAGGTTGATTAACACCTTATTTTAAATGATCGGGCAGCAGATATAACACTGACACTGATCTCAAAGCGCCGCTGAGCAGACGCCTCACTCGCGACATGACATGAACACACCTGCTGGAAGCACTGAGTCCCACTCAGAAGCTGCTGGGAACAAAGACCGTTTCCCTGCACAGACTCACAGAGCACTTGAGTTCCTATCTGCTCCCCCGCGAGGGAGAGCACCCCAAGTCCTGAACCCCTGCCCTAAATTAAGATGTGACGCCTTTATAGTCCTGGAAACATTTCACAGAATGTCAAGACTCAGCTTTGTGTCACAACTATCTTAGAGTTTTTATCAACAATAACGGGATATCAGTGTGTATCAGGGTCCCGGTGAGACGGCTGGCACCAACCAGGAGCTGGAGTAGAGTCTGGTAAAGAGCCCACAGGAAAGTCTGGGCAGGAAGGAAAGTAACAGGCATCGCGGGGCTGGGGGCATAACCGATGCCAGCCTCGGACCTGCAGGGGCCAGCACTCTTTACTCTCAGATTCTTCGTCTGCAAAGTGGGAGGACACACACAGTACACACCGAGGGCGTCTCTGACAAGATGACAACAGACTCTGCCCGCGCTCATTCCATGTTTTTTCAGAAAATGAGTTGAATTAATTGGATGGCATGCAAATGAAACAAATACCCAGGATGCCAAGACGACAAAGCTGTGAACTCAGATCCCTAGGGGGGTTTTCTATATGAAAGCCAACAATGGATGTATTTGTCACACGGCGCCCTAAACTAATGGTGCCCATGCAACGAGACAGAATTTCGTAAAAATCTGTACACAGCCAAAGCCCTTGAAATTTGCTGAGGAACGAGGATGATACATCCCTTCGAAAAAAAGCTTTGCCTATCCTGCCGAGTGTCTTTGTGATTCTTCTGGCGACTGCATTTACAAAGCCAGCTGCTCCTCTGCATGTCACTATACACAAAAATAAGAGCCTCAGAAACAAACCCTATGTCACCTGGTCTGCAAACACTTTTTAAAATGTTTCCAGGAGTGGGAGAAAATATTTGCAAACGATGTGACCAACAAGGGATTGATTTCCAAAATATACAAACAGCTCATACAGCTCAGTATCAAAAAACAAACAACCCAATCAAACAATGGGCAGAAGATCTAAATAGACATTTCTCCAAAGACATACAGATGGCCAAGAGGCACATAAAAGGATGCTGAACATCACTAATTATTAGAGAAATGCAAATCAAAACTATAATGAGGTATCACCTCACACCAGTTAGAATGGGCATCATCAGAAAATCTACAAACAACAAATGCTGGAGAGGGTGTGGAGAAAAAGGAACGGTTTTGCACTGTTGGTGGGAATGTAAATTGATACAGCCACTGTGGAGAACAGTATGGAGGTTCCTTAAAAAACTACAAATAGAACTGCCATATGACCCAGCAATCCCACTCCTGGGCATATACCCTGAGAAAACCATAATTCAAAAAGAGTCATGTACCACAATGTGCATTGCAGCTCTATTTACAACAGCCAGGACATGGAAGCAACCTAAGTGTCCATCAACAGATGAATGGATAAAGATGTGGCACATATAAACAACGCAATATTACTCAGCCATAAAAAGAAACAAAATTGAGTTGTTTGTAGTGAGGTGGATGGACCTAGAGTCTGTCACACAGAGTGAAGTAAGTCAGAAAGAGAAAGACAAATACCATATGCCAAAACATATATACGGAATCTAAAAAAATAAAATAAAAATGGTTCTGAAGAACCTAGGGGCAGGACAGGAATAAAGATGCAGACGTAGAGAATGGACTTGAGGACATGGAGAGGGGGAAGGGTAAGCTGGGATGAAGTGAGAGAGTGGTATGGACATATATACACTACCAAATGTAAAACAGATAGCTGGTGGGAAGCAGCCTCATAGCACAGGGAGATCAGCTCAGTGCTTTGCAATGACCTAGTGGGGTGGGATAGGGAGGGTGGGAGGGAGACGCAAGAGGGAGGGGATATGGGGACATACGTATGCATATGGCTGATTCACCTGATTCACTTGGTGTACAACAGAAACTAACAGTATTGTGAAGCAATTATACTCCAATAAAGATCTATTTTAAAAAACTGGTATTTAAATGTTTACAAAACTTTTCCTTGTTAAATACATATTGCATTAATTAATCATGTATATAAGGTGCAAAATATATAAGGAAAGGTCAACTGTTTAATGCTAAAATATAAATTAATTATTTAATAAATGCATAAAACTGAGTATTAAACAAAGTAAAAACTGAGTAAATAGTCCTCTCTCAAACAAAATTCCTTGCAAAACAAGAGAATCCATGAAGAATTAATGAAATTTATCTTCTCAGGAGTGTGGCAGGCTGGATATTCTAATTACACCAACACTGGAAACAGATATTCAGAACAAAATAACTGTGAAAATCTTTTTTAAATTTACAGATGTGCTGAAAATATATCTTTGAAAAGTTTAAAAGGCAGGCGAATCATATGCAATAAATATATAAGTAAATAATAAACAAACCTCAAACTATTCCTCACATCTTACACAAAAAATAGTCAAAAATAGTTGAGACTTAAATATAAAACTTAAAACTATAAAATTTTTGGCAAAAATCATAGGAAAAAAATCTGTGGCTTTGGGGCAGGCAAAGAATTCTTTGACACAACTCCAAAAGCACAGTTCATAATAGAAAAAAATGATAAACTACACATTATTAAAATTAAAATATTCTGTTGTTCAAAATAAACTTAAGAAAAAAAAGACGACTCACAACTGGGGGAATACATTTCTAAACCACATAGATGAGAAAAGACTTGTACCCAGAATACATAAGGAAATGTCAAAATTAAACATCAAAATACAAACAACCCTTTTTTTAAAGCAGGCAAAACATATGAACAGACCCTTCATCAAAGAATAAAGATGGAAAGTAAACATGTGAAAAGAGGCTCAATGTCATTAGTTATTGGGGAAATTCAATAAAAACCTCAACAGAGATGCAACCATCTACTGTCAGAAAAGCTAGGAGAGTCACCCAGCCTTAGAAGCCCAAGCCACAGGGACCCGGAGCCTCGGGGACACAGAGCCACAGAGACACAGAGCCACGGGGACACAGGGACCCAGAGCCATGGGGACCCAGAGCTACAGGGACCCAGAGCCACAGGGACCCAGAGCCACGGGGACCCAGAGCCATGGGGACCCAGAGCCACGGGGACCCAGAGCCATGGGGACCTGAAGCCAGGGGGACACGGAGCCACAGGGACCTGAAGCCACAGGGACCCAGAGCCACGGGGACCCAGAGCTACAGGGACCCAGAGCCACGGGGACACAGAGCCACGAGAACCCAGAGCCATGGGGACCTGAAGCCATGGGGACACGGAGCCACAGGGACCCTCGTGCTTTGGGGGAGGCAGCACACAGGGAAAGGGTGTGGCAGTTTCCAAAGAAGTTCACACATGCTTTCCCTTCAACCAGCCCCCCATCCTGGTGCTGAAATGAAACCCCCATGAGAACTGAGAACCTATTTTCACATAAAGTCCTGCACAGGAACATCCAGAGCAGCTTCACTCGTAATCGTCGGAAGTTGCAAATAGCTCAAATGTGTTTCCACAATGGAATCGATAAAGAAACTGACACAGTCCCACCATGGAACACCGCTCAGCAAGTTTCCAAGCGGAACTCCTGGTGCCACAGCAGCGGGATGGACCTCAGATGCACTGTGCTAAGGGCAGGGAACCAGCATCACAGGCTATGCAGTGTGTGGCCCCGTTTACACGGCGTCCACGAACAAGTGGATGTGCAGGGACAGGAAACAGTCAGCCGGTGCCTAAGGCCCAAAGAATTCTGTCCATAACCTGTGGAGCACAGCTAAAATTACACCTGCAAGGAAGTCTTCCCCCCTTAAATCTTCATATTAACTAGAAATAGCACCATAAATAAACAAATAAACTAAGCATCCAACCTAAAAAGCTAGAAAAGAACCACAGAACATAACAAAGAAAGGAAAGAGGAGGAAATAATAAAGAGAAAAGAAGAAGCTAATGGAAACTAAACAGAAAAAAGTTCACAACAGAGATGGTACAACAACAAAAAGCCTGGTTCATTAAGAAATTCTGGCCAGAATTATGCAGAAAAAAAAGAAAGAGCATATAAATTATATCTCAATTAAGGTGTTATTAAAATTGCTTTAATTTTAGTTAAAAATTAAAGGCACTGAAAACCAATATCAATGAACAGGAGAACACAGCTTAAAACAACACAAAGATCAAACAGATCCTAAGAGACAATGAACTTTTTCCAACAAATTTGAAAATGAAGATGACATGGAAAAGTTTAGATAAATGAAATTTCCCTAAGCTGTCTCAAGAAGAAATAGAAAATCTGAATAGTCCCTAATCGTTATAGTTATCGAGTCAGAGGTTTTAAATCTTCCCACAAAGAAAACACCAGGTCCATGCGGTTTTAATGGCAAGTTCTACAAAATATTTAAGGTAAAAGATTTCCAGTTGTACAGAAACTATTCCAAAGCAAATAAAAAGCACCCAGCTGCAACTCACTTTATGAGACTAGCATAAATGTAGTAGCAAATCCTAACAAGAAAAATAGGAGAAGCAAAACAACCTGGCTAGTATCATGCAGCAACATGGATGGAAAATCATAAACAAAATAAAAGCAAGCTAAATGTGGAAAGGTAAAAAAAAATGGTACGAGGTGAGCCATATCCCACAAATGTAAATCTGAGATTAGAAAATATATGAATACCCACCCCATTAACAGATTAAAGAAGAAACACTGCATTATAATCTCAACAGAGGAAGAAAGAGCACTTGTGAAAATGTAATACCTGTTCATGATTTTTAACAGTACTTAGCAAAACAGGAACAGAAAAGAACTTTTTTTTTTTTTTTTTGCAGTACGCGGGCCTCTCACTGTTGTGGCCTCTCCCGTTGCGGAGCACAGGCTCTGGATGCGCAGGCTCAGCGGCCATGGCTCACGGGCCCAGCCGCTCCGCGGCATGTGGGATCCTCCCGGACCGGGACACGAACCCGTGTCCCCTGCATCGGCAGGCGGACCCTCAACCACTGCGCCACCAGGGAGGCCCCAGAAGAGAACTTTATAAACTCAATAAACCTACAGCAAACATTCCATGGTGATGAGAAACCACACAAATGTGCCCACTAACACCTTTTCTTTTCATTAAAAGAAGAAAAATGAACAAAAAGCTTAAGGACTAGATAAATCCAGGAGAATTAAAGGTGTAGTGGTAAATGATGCAGCTTCTAGAAGGCAGTGCAGGAGGCTGCGTGGATATTCTGTGTGCTCCACCTATTCCCAGGAGCTGAGCTCTGGGGCTGTCCCCGCCGCCAACCCGCCTCTGGCTGCCAGCTGGGGTTGTCCAGTTGATGATGGGCAAACGCAGGAAGACGGTAAGTTTGGGGAGTTTGCTCCCCAGCGCCCTCCCTGATGGTCAGGGGGTTCCAAACAAATTTTCGATTTGTTTGGAACAACCACAGCTCTGCCTGCAGCTCCCGTGGGCCTGCACCTTGTCCTTCTGACCCGAGAGTAATGCTCTCCAAAGTCCCTTCACCAAACTGTCCTCATTTCAGGGTGCCACCTGCTTCCCCACAGGACCCGGTGACATAACCACTAACCACAAAGAACAAGATTAATGAGTGGACTTGACTAACCTTAAGAATTTCTCTTCATTAAAAGAAACCATAAAGAGCATGGAAAGACAAGTACACATTGGGAAGAGAAATTTGCAATATGTATAAGTGATACAAGATTTGTATCCAAAATGTTAAGGATTTCTAAAAATCAGCAATAAGAAGATAATCAAGTAGAAAAATCAACAAAATTTTTGTACAAGCATCTATCACGGTAGGAAGTATGTATGGCCGACAAATATAAAAAATAGCCAATCTCATTAATAATCAGAAAAATACAAATTAAATGAGATATCACTTCACATCCAAAAGACGAGCAAAAAATTTTAATCTCCCTATGACAAGTGAGAGAACTGAGAGAAACCCAGGGCCACACCCAGGTCCAGTGGGAGTGGACAATGGTACAGTGACTTTGGAAAGCACTTTAGCATCATCTAGTAACAATGAAACAGGTCTTCCACAAGAGAAGGGCATACAGAAATTCACACACAGGTGTCAGGAGATATAAGCAAGAAGACTCACAGCATCCCTGAAACGACAAAACTGGAAACAATACAAAACTGGAAACAATACAAAACTGGAAACAATGCAAATGTTCATGTAGCAGAAAATGGAGAAATCAACTGTGATATATTCATACAATTGACATTTTTAACGAACAGAGCTCAGCGGCAAGCAAAATGCAGATGAATCTCAAAATACTGAACTATAAGATACAAGAGTAAATCAGAGAAGAATACACCATGGTTCCATTAATATAAAGTTCAAATACTTGCAAAAGTAAGCAATATTTTGTTTAGGGAATAGAAATATTTTTAGTAAAACTACTGTTTAAGTTTCTTTTAAAGGGCAAGGGATTACCTCCGTGAGGCTCAAAGAATCAAAGAGGGGAACTTCCCTGGTGGCGCAGTGGTTAAGAACCTGCCTGCCAGTGCAGGGGACACGGTTCGAGCCCTGGTCCAGGAAGATCCCACAAGTCACGGAGCAACTAAGCTCATGCACCACAACGACTGAAGCCCGCGTGCCTAGAGCCCGTGCTCTGCAACAAGAGAAGCCACCGCAGTGAGAAGCCCGCACACCTCAACGAAGAGTAGCCCCCACTCGCCGCCACTAGAGAAAGCCCGCGTGCAGCAACAAAGACCCAACACAGCCAAAAATAAAAAATATAAATAACTGTATTAAAAAAAAAAAGAATCAAAGAGGGGCCCAGAGAGAACTTTGAATAAAATCGTGAAGCCTCAAGTTTTTTCTTAAACTGAGTTTTTATCATTTTTTCATACTTTATACATATTTTAGAAATATTTTTATATCTGTACAATATTTAATGAAACCATTTTAAATGAAAAGAATGCTACTGCCACTACAAAAACACGTCTAACAACCCGAGAAACTTCCGTCAGCCCCTAAATGATAGCCAGCCACCTGGCTATTTTTCCAGAGGAAAAAATAGGTTTCCACCATTCCAATTTCTTTTATCATTTATCACAAGCAGGAAACATTATTAGCATCTGAATGGTGATCCTGTAACATTTGCTTCTATTCAAAGCATAATTCTAAATTAGCTTCCTGAAAAACCACTTTGAAAGATGGCTGAGTCCAGGCAACTTGAACAACATAAGTCAAATAAATACAGCAGGTGTGCTGCACTGCACAGTTTGATCTCGGTGATTCTGGAAAATACCATGGCTAACTGCTGCCCACCTGCTGGTCCAGGACGGTCCCTCGTGAGGTGGGCATTTAACACATGCAGGAGCCACACCCCTGGACCAGGGTTCTCAATGGGAGACTGTCCTTGGGGCGTCTGGCAGAGCTGAGAGAGCATTTTTGGTGTTTACAATGACTGGGGTTATTAGTGGCCTTAAAGAGCAGGACCAGAGATGCTATATTTCCTGTAACGCCTGGATACCCTGCACAGCAAAGACTGGTCCTGCCTGGCCCGCGACTTTGAGGTGGTTCTCCAGATGCTCTTGTGAGTCAGCCAGTCCAGCGGACCATTATCTGAGCGAGAACTTAGCTCCGTCGTTTAAAAAGAAAAAGTCTTTTTTCTTTTGATCTGCTTAGGCTCACATACATATAAGGAGGGCTGTACTCTGGCGTTTCTTTGAAGCTTTACAAAGAGTTTTGCCTTTTTTTTCTTTTTTTTTTTTTTTTTTTTTACTATTTTGGAAAATCATTTCATGGAGGACAAAATGTTAAGATGGTATTAGAGTTGCCAAAACAGCTGCGTTGATAGTGACCCTTTAAACTTAAAGAGATACACCTATGTATCTCTTCTCTTTAATATCAACTATGAATCAAATGTGTCAACTTTTACTTGAATATAAACAAACACACTCATGCTAAGTTTCCACAATCTTCTCCTTTTTCCATTAAGTCACTGACTATATGCACACTTAGCAGATGCTTATTAAAATATGTATTATTTTATTATGAAGTCTTTTCTTTTTATTTCACCCTTATAATAGCAGTGGGCATCATGTCAGTGTTCAGTTATGTGTATCACAAAGTTATAATAGCTACACGTTTCTTTCCTTTTTAGCAAAAAAGGGCAAGTGCTGGACACATTAACAGTGTGAGACTCCTCCATCTGATGCCGGCGAACTTTGTCTTTCCCCGAACAGCCAGACTTGTCAAGATACAGCCTGGATTGTTAATTGTGTCACTGGCATATTTACCAACACATTTTTTTAATATGTTCTTCACAAAAGGTGGAGGTTAAACACACACGAAAAAGCATCCATTATTCAGCCTGATGCAGCAGAAATCAGAATTACAGGATCAGGAGACATGTATTGAGAGAGGTAATCCCCATGGGTACTGAGAGACCCAAGAATGCAAGGCACCCCCATTCTTTCCTTGGGGCATTTCTAAGCATGGCGAGTGCAGCAGAGCAATCTGCTCCCTTCAGGACCAAGAACAGATTCCTTAATGCTTGGGATTCCCCGAGCTTCTATTCCTCAGGTGACAGTCAAACCCACTGCATACGAGCATACACCAGGGAATTTGGAGGGTCCCGGTGTTTGACGTTCTATGAGTAATAAAGTCCTCTGTGACTGACCCAGGCACGCCCTATCTTCTGCCAGCATCATGACACAGTAATGGGCTGCTTTTTTAGCCTCTAAGACGTACAGGCAAATGCCAGACCCAACACTGAGGTTCACGGCAATCTGCTGAATCCCCTTCTCTGTCAATTTCTCGATCTGAAAGACTGGGGAAATGTTACATAAATCACATGTACGATTTATGGAGCCACGGAGCAGAACACGCAGGCACAATTACCATCTAGTTCCTCTGCTACTGAAAATAATGCTTCTAATTTGAAAGCCTTACTTTTCAAAGTAAATTGACACATCATACACAAAACCAGTTTCAGATTGAGGCAAATATAAATGAGAAAAGTAAAAAAAACAAAATTCAAGAGGAAAACCTAGGGGATCATCTTATGACCTGGGAATGAGAAGAGAATTATTAAATAACATAAAAAATAATGCCAGCATACAGGAGAAAATGATTATATTAAAACAGAGAACATCTGCTAATCAAAATATACCATGAAGAAAGTTAATTCAATCACAGAATCAGAAAAAGTAACTGAAATCAAAGATGGATAGCCAGAATATATAATCTATTACTATATAAATTTTAAAAAATACAAGGACAATAGCTCATTAGAAAAATGGGCAGAACATTTATATAAGCACCTTGAAAATGAGCCAAACAACTAAAAATATATATAAAGGTGCTTAACTTCATTAGCCACCAGATAACACACATTAAAACTACAATTGGGGGGAGATCTTCAACCTGGTGGAGGAGTGAGACGTGGAGATCACCTTCCTCCCCACAAATACATCAGAAATACATCTACATGTGGAACAGCTCCTACAGAACACCTACTGAACGCTGGCAGAAGACCTCAGACTTCCCAAAAGGCAAGAAACTCCCTGCGTTCCTGGGTAGGGAAAAAGAAAAGAGAAAAAACAGAGACGAAGAATACGAACGGGACCTGCACCTCGGGGAGGAAGCTGTGAAGGAGGAAAGGTTTCCACACACTACGAAGCCCCTTCGCGGGCGGAGACGGGGAGTGGTGGGGTGGGGGGGAAGCTTCGGAGCCGCGGAGGAGAGCGCAGCAACAGGGGTGCAGAGGGCAAAGCAGAGAGATTCCCGCACGGAGGATCGGTGCTGACCAGTACTCACCAGCCCAAGAGGCTTGTCTGCTCACCCGTCAGGGCGGGCGGGGCTGGGAGCTGAGGCTCGGGCTTCGATTGGATCGCAGGGAGAGGACTGGGGTGGGCGGCGTGAACACAGCCTGAAGGGGGTTAGTGCGCCACGGCTAGCCGGGAGGGAGTCCGGGAAAAAGTCTGGAGCTGCTGAAGAAGCAAGAGACCATTGTTTCGGGGTGCGCAAGGAGAGGGGATTCAGAATGCCCCCTAAACGAGCTCCAGAGACGGGCGCGAGCCACAGCCATCAGCAAGGACCCCAGAGACGGGCATGAGACGCTAAGGCTGCTGCCGCCACCACCAAGAAGCCTGTGTGTGAGCACAGGTCACTACCCACACCTCCCCTCCTGGGAGCCTGTGCAGCCCGCCACTGCCAGGGTCCCGGGATCCAGGGACAACTTCCCCGGGAGAACACACGGAGCGCCTCAGGCTGGTGCAACGTCACGCCAGCCTCTGCCGCCGCAGGCACACCCCGCATTCCGCACCCATTGCTCCCCCCGGCCTGAGTGAGCCCGAGCCCCCTAATCAGCGGCTCCTTTAACCCCGTCCTGTCTGGGTGGGAACAGACGCCCTCAGGCGACCTACACGCAGAGGCAGGGCCAACTCCAAAGCTGAACCCCAGGAGCTGTGTGAACAAAGAAGCGAAAGGGGAATCCCTCCCAGCAGCCTCAGGAGCAGTGGATTAAATCCCCACCATCAACTTGATGTACCTGCATCTGTGGAATACCCGAATAGACAACGAATCATCCCAAACTGAGGAGGTGGACTTTGGGAGCAACTGTAGACTTGGGGTTTGCTTTTTGCATCTAACTTGTTTCTGGTTTATGTGTACCTTAGCTTAGTATTTAGAGCTTATTTTCACTGATAGATTTATTTACTGATTTGGATGCACTCCTCCTTTTTCTATATATAGATTTCTTTTTCCTTTTTGTTTTTTGGTGAGTGTGTATGTGTATGCTTCTTTGTGTGATTCTGTCTATAGCTTTTACCATTTGTGCTAGGGCTCTGTCTGTCTGATTATTTTTTGTTTTTAGTGCTTGTTTCATTGATGGATTTGTTTCCTGGTTTGGTTGCTCTCTCTTTCTTTATGACTTTTTAATTATTCTATTTTTAATAATATATTTTTACATAAGTTCATTTTATTTTATTCTTTCTTTCTTTCTTCTTTCTTTTTTTTCTCACTTTTCTTTGGAGCCGTGTGGCTGACAGGGTCTTAGTGCTCCAGCCAGGCGTCAGGCCTGTGCCTCTGAGGTGGGAGAGCCGAGCTCAGGACACTGGTCCACCAGAGACCTCCCGGCTCCACATCATATCAAACAGCGAAAGCTCTCCCAGAGATCTTCATCTCAACGCTAAGACCCAGCTCCACTCAAGGACCAGCAAGCTACAGTGCTGGAAACCCTATGCCAAACAAATAGCAAGACAGGAACACAATCCCACCCATTAGCAGAGAGGCTGTCTAAAATCATACTGAGGTCACAGATACCCCAAAACACACCTCCGGACATGGTCATGCCCACCACAAAGACAAAATCCAGCTTCATCCACCAGAACACAGGCACCAGTCCCCTCCACCAGGGAGCCTACACAACCCACTGAATCAACCTTACACACTGGGGGCAGACACAAAAAACACCAAAAACAATGGGAACTACCTGCAGCCTGTGAAAAGGAGACCCCAAACACAGTAAGTTAAACAGAATGAGAAGACAGAGAAACACACAGCAGATGAAGGAGCAAGATAAAAACCCACCAGACCAAACAAATGAAGACGAAATAGCTAGTCTACCTGAAAAAGAATTTAGAATAATGATAGTAAAGATGATCCAAAATCTTGGAAATAGAATGGAGAAAATACAAGAAATGTTTAACAAGGACCTAGAAGAACTAAAGAGCAAACAAACAATGACGAACAACAAAATAAATGAATATAAAAATTCTCTAGAAGGAATCAATAGCAGAATAACTGAGGCAGAAGAACGGATAAGTGACCTGGAAGATAAAATAGTGAAAATAACTACTGCAGAGCAGAATAAAGAAAAAAGAATGAAAAGAATTGAGGACAGTCTCAGGGACCTCTGGGAAAACATTAAATGCACCAACAATCGAATTATAGGGGTCCCAGAAAAGAAGAGAAAAAGAAAGGGACTGAGAAAATATTTGAAGAGATTATAGTTGAAAACTTCCCTAATATGGGAAAGGAAACAGTCAATCAAGCCCAGGAAGAGCAGAGAGTCCCATACAGGACAAATCCAAGGAGAAACACGCCAAGACACATATTAATCAAACTATCAAAAATTAAATACAGGGTTTCCCTGGTGGCGCAGTGGTTGAGAGTCTGCCTGCCAATGCAGGGCACACGGGTTCGTGCTCTGGTCCGGGAAGATCCCACATGCCATGGAGTGGCTGGGCCCGTGAGCCATGGCCGCCGAGCCTGCGCGTCCGGAGCCTGTGCTCCGCAACGGGAGAGGCCACAACAGTGAGAGGCTGCGTACCGCAAAAATAAAATAAAATAAAATAAAAAGACCCTGAATAACCAAAGCAATCTTGAGAAAGAAAAATGGAGCTGGAGGAGTCAGGCTCCTGGACTTCAGAAGATACTACTAAGCTACAGGACAGTATGGTACTGGCACAAAAACAGAAATACAGATCAATGGAACAGGATAGAAAGCCCAGAGATAAACCCACGCATATGGTCACATTATCTTTGATAAAGGAGGCAAGAATATACAATGGAGAAAAGACAGCCTCTTCAATAAGTGGTGCTGGGAAAACTGGACAGCTACATGTAAAAGAATTAAATTAGAACACTCCATAACACCATATACAAAGATAAACTCAAAATGGATTAAAGACCTAAATGTAAGGCCAGACACTATAAAACTCTTAAACGAAAACATAGACAAAACACTCTATGACATAAATCACAGCAAGATCCTTTTTGACCCACCTCCTAGAGAAATGGAAATAAAAACAAAAATAAACATATGGGACCTAATGAAACTTAAAAGCTTTTGCACAGCAAAGGAAAACATAAACAAGATGAAAAGACAACCCTCAGAATAGGAGAAAATATTTGCAAACGAAGCAACTGACAAAGGATTCATCTCCAAAATTTACAAGCAGCTCATGCAGCTCAATACCGAAAGAACAAACAACCCAATCAAAAATGGGCAGAAGACCTAAATAGACATTTCTCCAAAGATATACAGATTGCCAACAAGCACATGAAAGAATGCTCAACATCACTAATCATTAGAGAAATGCAAATCAAAACTACAATGAGGTATCATCTCACACCAGTCAGAATGGCCATCATCAAAAAATCTACAAACAATAAATGCTGGAGAGGGTGTGGAGAAAAGGGAACCCTCTTGCACTGCTGGTGGAAATGTGAATTGGTTCAGCCACTATGGAGAACAGTATGGCGGTTCCTTAAAAAACTACAAATAGAACTACCGTATGACCCAGCAATCTCACTACTGGGCATATACCCTGAGAAAACCATAACTCAAAAAGAGTCATGTACCACAATGTTCACTGCAGCTCTGTTTACAATAGCCAGGACATGGAAGCAACCTAAGTGTCCATCGACAGATGAATGGATAAAGAAGATGTGGCACATATATACAATGGAATATTACTCAGCCATAAAAAGAAATGAAATTGAGTTATTTGTAGTGAGGTGGATGGTCCTAGAGTCTGTCATACAGAGTGAAGTAAGTAAGAAAGAGAAAAACAAATACCATATGCTTGCACACATGTATGGAATCTAAAAAAAAAAAAAAGGTTCTGAAGAACCTAGGGGTAGGACAGGAATAAAGACGCAGACGTAGAGAATGAACTTGAGGACACAGGGAGGGGGAAGGGTAAGCTGGGATGAAGTGAGAGAGTGGCATGGATGTATATACACTACCAAATGTAAAATAGATGGCTAGTGGGAAGCAGCTGCATAGCACAGGGAGATCAGCTCGGTGCTTTGTGACCACCTAGAGGGGTGGGATAGGGAGGGTGGGAGGGAGACACAAGAGGGAGGAGATATGGGGATATATGTATATATATAGCTGATTCACTTTGTTATAAAGCAGAAACTAACACACCATTGTAAAGCAATTATACTTCAGTAACGATGTTAAGAAAGAAAGAAGAAAGAAAGAAAGAAAGAAAGAAAGAAAGGAAGGAAGGAAGGAAGGAAGGAAGGAAGAGAGAGAGAGAGAAAGAAAGAGAGAGAGAAAGAAAGAAAGAAAGAAAGAAAGAAAGAAAGAAAGAAAGAAAGAAAGAAAGAAAGAAAGAAAGAAAGAAAAAGAAAAACTATAATCGGACACCATTGCAAACTCCCCAGGATAAATGAAATGAAAAGCATAGAATACACCAAGAGTTGGCCAAAATATAGAGCAACAAGAATTGTCCACACTGTTGATGGAAGTGTATTTGGGTAAAAACCACTTTGGAAAACTGTTTTGAAATATCTATTCAACCTGAATACAGGCCAACGTATAAACTGTAACTTACAATTCCAAGTCTATACCAAAAAAATGCAAACATATTTTCACTACAGGACAAATAAAAGAACATTCAAAGCAGCACTACTCATGACAGGCAAACCCTGTGCCCTCACCAAGTGTCCACCAACAAGACAAGGAACAGATAAACCGTGGAATAAATTAGGAACAATTCACCATTAATGCAAGATTGGTAAATCCACAAACAAATGCTGAGGGGGAAAGAGCAAATAAAAGAAAATACACACCAGGTTTATCCAAAGAACACCAGGCTGGTTTAACGTCCAGAATTAATTAGTGTAAAACGCCATATTAATAGAATAAAGGACAAAAAAAGAGATGACCGAAAAAAGATGATGGTGGTGGCCTAGGGCTGCAGCAGAGCTGGAAGGACTGGGAGTGGGTGGCCAAGGGATGTGCGGTTTCTTTTGTGGGTGATAAAAATTTTATACAACTGATTGTGGTGATGGTGGTACATCTCTATGGACATACTAAATAATACACTAAAAGCTGCTGAATTACAAACTTGGAACAGGTTAATGGTGAGTTATATCTGGATAAATTTGTTCAAGAAAGTTAATATGCATGGTACAATTCTATTTATATGAAGAAGTTCAAATATAAGCAAATATAAGCAAAACCAAATATAAGCAAAACTGATCTAAGTTGTTAGAAGTCAGAACAGTGGGGACCCTTGGTGGGAGAGGAAGAATGGTGAGTGGGAAGGGGCACAGGAAGCCTCATGGAAACTGGAAATATTTCATTTGTTGATCTGGGTGTGTTCCCTCCATGAAAATTCAGGGAGCTGTGAACTCAAGAACAGCACACTTTCTGTAGGTATGTTATATTTCAATAAGAAGTTTCTTTTTAAAAGACTAAATTGATTTACACATGAACCAGCCCTATTATTTCTCTCCAGTCCCACTTCCTGACAGAAAAATTACTGATCTCCACAACCTACAAACACACTTCCCTTCTACTTCATTTAGTTCCAGGGAAAAGCTGAGAGAATACTATTCTTTGTGCTACACCACAAAGTGATAAAATATTTTAAATGAATGAGAAATTTAGAAGAGCACTCAGTATCAAAAATGCTTATGTCAATAGGTACCATTGAATGTCAAAATCACCTTCAAAATCATTTGCATCTGACATACCAAAACATATTACTAATATTTTAAAATATTTTTAATCTACTAAATAATCCATTAAAGTATGTCTAAAACAACCCAGGTTTAAGCATATCTTTTAAATAAAGTTACAAATACTGAAAGCATTTACTTACTTTTAAAAGACTGTATGTGACATAAATATAAATATATTATATAGCAAGAATATAGTAAACATAAAAAATCACAAGATTTTTGTTTAAGTTCTATATGAAAATGTATTAATAATCTTTAAAATAATGTATGTAGAATATGGTGAATATTTTAAAAACAGCAGCACAGTTTTTAATCTCCCCAAATCCCCACATCAGAACATACAAAGTAACAAGTTAGCAAAACACAAAAGTTCATGAATACCACTTACAAGAAAACTAGGTGAGGAGAGAGCCCCATGAAGTACAAAATACAAGGAAACAGGCAAGCCACCAGCAGTACCAGGAACTGCATGGCTTTGTGTGCAAGGAAAGGAAGGGGCAAGGGACAGGGCAAAGGGCAGACTGAGAGCATCATCCTCCCCCCAGGGCTGACAGGTGTTCCCTGCACACGGGCAGCCAGCCTGAGTGGGGAGGGGACTGGGAGTGGAAGGGGCTTCACCCAATCCGACAGCCGTGATGAAGCCAACACGGCCCCTATGGACTTGAGATTGGTCAGCCAGACCTCCCTTCCAGGACAGGGTCCCACACTGAGAAGAAACTGCTCAGGCTGGAGGGGTGATGAGAGAGGAATGAAACTGTCTGGACAAAACTGGGGAGGGGGACCGAGCCAGGGAGCCTCAGAAACCAAGCTGCCATATCTTAACTCTCCATGCAAACATCAGGATGGGAGACACCAAGGAACTGGAAAGTCATCCTGGCCCTGCTTTCCTCTAAAGTTCAGCAAAATTCAGTTCACACAAAAATGAACAACAGACAAGTATCAAGGTCAAGCCCGATATAAAGTTATTATGAGAAACAAAGAAGAAATATCTCAATAAAGCTGGGGAAAATTAATTTAAGAAGAAAAAGAAAAAAGTATCCAAGGAGCAGAATAACATCCCCACACACAATGAAATCCTACTAGAAAGACAAAATAAATTTTAAAAAGCCACCTGCTACTCTAAGTTATCAGACAGGAAACAACCATGTAGATCAAAATGAGGAAAACCTAGAAATGAAGTGACAGAACTCAGGGGAAAAAACTAGAAATAAACGGTAGTTCACTTCAGAAATGATGAATCGGTGAGAACAAACATAATAAATGACACATTAAGAGAAGGTAAAAAAAAAAAGGAAGGTAACTTTAAAATAAAAAAGAAATGAAGTGGCAAATATTAAAGGCAGGCACAGAGGATACAAAGAACAGATGATAGGAGTCATTAAATGTGGACATTAAAGCAGTAGAACAGAACAAATGCTCACAGATATAATTTATGAAAAGTCTACTGAATTTAACAAAAGAAGGTTTGACTACGTATTGAAAGAACACACCACGTACCAGAGAAACTGACTCAGAACAACTAACACCACGGCATATTATACTGCAATTACTGACCATTAAAGAAAATTAAATTCCCCTGGCATCTAGACAAAAAGATAAGTGACTTTATAAGGGAAACAGATTACCTGCCAGCAGCCTTTTCCACAGCACTGTGTTGCAGAGAAGGCAGGCAGCACATAAGGTAAGCTGGGAAAGGAGATATAAGCCAGTGGTTTTCTACCCAGCAAAACTGACCTTTCATGTATAAAGGACACAGAAAAGCTATGTCAACACATAATAACTCAAGGATTATTGTTTCCATGAGCCTCTTTTGAAGAAATGACTAGACCACAGGCTCCAGGAAACCATGAGGACATAAGACCAGTAGTTGGAAGTAAACACATGTAGAACAGACTAAATGAGGGTTAAAGGAAGAACACAGTGTTTAATGGATACATGTTCTGACAACACTGACAGCAATCAAAAGTGGAGGAAATGTGACAGCAAATGAGAAAGATTGTTCATGGTTTTCAGGGGTCCTGTTGGTGATAGGTTTCCCTTGTTATTTTAATCCTGCTGTAGGTATAATGTGGGATAGAGCAGATGCATAATAATAGATTGTTCTAACTCCATTACCTCTGTGCTCTTGAAAATCAGGATTTTCAGCATGGGAGAAAAGAGATACAAATGTAACATAAAAGAGGTGTAGTAAAAATTGCATTTGAATTGCAATTACCAGTATGAATTCAAAATGTAGTCTGTCTTCAAAAATTCACATGTTTTTCCCAGCTTTTCGCCTACAAAAATCAAGAAACAATGACCAACCTGCACCTCTAGAAATAAGAATGTGGTCTTGATGCCACTTTCACTAAATACAGCAGGTTCCCTTGACACTGGCTAATCCAGGTCTTGGGACCAAGAAATGGACAATATGGACATCTCTAAAAAACTCTAGCACTGGGTCAAAAGGCCTCAGATGCCAACTTGAAGAGACCCGCCCCCCGGCCAAAGACAGGAGTCACTAAAGTCTGAGCACCAACACAGGTAATAATCTCAAAGGACTAAAACAACATAAAATGTATTTAATCCATGACTTATAATAATACTTTTAAATGAAGGGTCATCTTTGGAGAGTGACAGGAACAATTCATTATTTTGCTAACTTGTAAATAAAGGGGAAGATAAAGCATTTATCTTGCCTGTTCTGTTGTAGAATGAAATAGCTGAAGGAAACTCTCCCATTATACAAACAACTCCAAAAGGATAAAGGGCAGCACTCGGAGTCTGATGCGCCACTTAAGGCGACGTTAGAAGACAAACAGAAGAGCCCTCTGGGTGTCATCTAAGCCAGGAGGTGGGTGACCTGCTCTCCTGGGGAAAAGCCACCACCCCCTCAGCGATGCAGCCGTGGTACAAGGCCTGACCCGCTCTCCAAAGTCCTTCCGGCGACCGAGGAAGCTGCTGCCACTCCCATGAGGGCCTCGGACTCCCTGCTTCACGACTTATTCCTACAGAAACGCAAACCCACCAGCAGGTCCTCTTAAAGGGGCCTCTACTTCCTCTGCACCTTCCTGCTGTTCTGAGCCCAGATGACAACACCGGGCACCTCTGTGACCAGGCTCTGCGGGGCGCACCGAGGGGCCCTGCATTCAGAGCCTGTTCTGACCCAATGCCGCTTCGGGGACAGGCCTGGGGCAACCCCACCAAGGACCCGCCTCCGGAGACCCAGGACTGAGCCAGGCCCCGCCCCCTGGCTCTGAATGACAATTACGGGATACTGACCATCACTTCATGACTCTTACGTTGTTTTACTCTAGTTCATTCTTTAGAATTTTGGGTCTTAGGCTGAGTAACACATTATTTCTCACATTGTCTCCATAAACTATCCCTAAAACAATGATTTGCCTTAACAGAGATAATGTCCGGGTACCTAAGAGAATTGGATTCCTGTAGCCTAATTCCCACCAGTCACAAAAGGGCTTCCCAACAACCTCAAAGCACTACCTTCCTCCAAATCTCGCCCTCACCGTGACCAGGACCTCAACAAGGTGGACAAACTTTAAACTCTGCCAGGGACTTTGAAAGATTTATAATGTCCGTAGCTATGGGAAGCTCTTTCCCGCGTTTGCC
This sequence comes from Aethalodelphis obliquidens, assembly GCF_003676395.1. Lineage (NCBI taxonomy): Eukaryota > Metazoa > Chordata > Mammalia > Artiodactyla > Delphinidae > Aethalodelphis > Aethalodelphis obliquidens. The sequence goes on from NW_020837969.1 coordinate 11,258,122, forward strand.
CTAAATCCCTTGGCAGCAGTAACAGCCTCGTGGAATTCTCGAGCTGCCAGGTACCCCCACGGTCCCCACGGGTTTCCATGGCATCACCCTCGAGAACGGGAAGTGTTCCCCGTACCATTTACAGAGGTAGGGCCACCTCTAGGGCAGGAGCCAGAAAGCTCTTTCTGTGAAAGGCCCAGCAGTAACTGTTTAAGGCTTTTCAGGCCTCCTGGAGCCCACCCACCCCATGGAGCCCACGCGCGGCCATGAACATGTGGCCATGAATGCATGGCTGGCTGGACCTGGCCCGCAGGCCAGAGTCTGCAGCCCCAGATGTAAGAACACACGGAACAAACTCAAAATGGCTTCTACCTGACAAACCTCCACCTACTCACAGGCCTTTCTTCTCCAGACAGAACGCACGTCAGCTGCTCTCCACGGAACCCCGTCCTGGCCACTCCTCCCTGGACGCACAGCAGGCCCTGGGATGGATGCGTCCCCTGCCCCCTCCCCTGGTCTCTCCTCTCTGGGGCCTCCCGCAAGGGAAGCTCGTCCGTCTCCAAATATATTCTTAGTCAACAAGCATCTTCAGCTCTAAAAAGAAACGAGCTTTCAAGCCATGGAAAGAGGAGGAACCTCCAATGCATATGACTGGGCGACAGCAGCCAGTCTGAAAAGACTACAGACTGTGTGAATCCAACTCCATGACATTCTGGAAAAGGCACAGTGATGGGGACAGTAAAAAGATCAGGGGTTGTCAAAGGGAGGGCTGAGCAGACAGGGCACAGAGGATTTTAGGGCAGTGAAACTCCTCTGTTCAAGACCGTAATGGTGACTTCACGTCATCATAAATTTGTCCAAAACCAAAGAATATACAAACACCAAGAGTGAACCCCAAGGTAAATCATGGACTCTGGGTGATGGTTACGTGTCAGTGTAGGTTCATCAATTGTAACCAATGCACCGTCCGGTGGGGATGGTGACAATGGCGGGGGCAGAAGTCCATGGGAAACCTCTGTACCTTCCTCTGAATTTTGTTGTGAACCTAAAGCTGCTTTTAAAAATTGTCTTTTTCTAACAAGTCAATCTTCTAACGTATTTCCAGCTCTAGTGACATATCAACCTCACCAAACGAACATGTTAACCTGCCCAGCCCCCCGCCAAAGATCGACCAAGTCAATCCCACATTTCCATCTTCCTCTCCCAGCCTCAAAATCGGCTCGCCCACTGCACCACCCCAAGATCTTCCCAGCTCTGTCTGCAGGTCCACACATCCATACCGAGCTGCAGGCAAGACACTGTTAACATCTGCTCAGTGCAGACTTCCTACCCAAACTCTCCTTAAAATTTCTAACCACCTACACCCCAGCATATGTATTTATTTATTTAAAAAGCAATTCACCATGAACGGCCGTACAAGTGGAAACATCACAGTTAAAATTCTGAGTGGCGTGAGCTCTGAGATGACATGCCCCTGGGAAGAAGAATCGTCCTTGTGGAGGAGAGGACAGGGACCCACACGTCAGCAGTTTTACAGGAAAGCAGGGCAACAAAGCCCATCACTCTGTCTGCCTCAAACCAGCTGCATCCAGGCCTTGTGCTTTGAGCTCTGGTTCCCCCAGTGAGCGCCTGCAGGACACACAGGTCTAAATTTAAGAAAGAGAAAAGGTTCTTCAGGACCACACAGCTGCTGTGTTACTGTGATGTCCTGCTGTCACAGATGGCTCTTCAAGTCCAGGCGCTTATTTGTTACGTAAGGACAGGTCCGTCACCCACCCAGAGACAGTCTTCAGAGGAAGGAAGTGTTCTCGGATCAGAACCCAAGGTCTCAAACATGACCAGAAAGACCCGTGTTCAACCCTGAGATAAACGCATAAGTGTCAGAGCCTCAGGACCAACTGACCTAACCCGAGAGTGTCCACGAATCCAAGGGCCCGGCCGACATGGGAGGAAGGTTTACATGTGAGGCTGCAAATAGCCCCAAACATAAAGAGACCTATGATGTCATTATTCTAAGTATTTCAAGAATTTGGAGACTCAGCCTAACATTGAGAAGAGAATTATATTCCAGGTTCATACCTGAAGGTCATAAAGTGTTCTGAGCACGTCTAAGATCTCAAACGCAGACACACAGACAAACACACACATACACACATGCAGAGACACACACAGAGACGCCCAGTCAGACATACACACACAGACACACACACACACACACACACACATACAAAGACACACACACACAAACCCAGATACACACACCCAGACACATACACATACAGACACCCCCAGACATGCAGACATAGAGACACACACCCAGACACACACACACACATAGACACACACACATACACACACGTGACACTTAACAGGACAAGGACAGTCCTACTTGAGTTAATAAAGTCTCAGTCCTGAAAGTATTTAATTTACATGAAATAAGTTTTTGAGAAATAAAACAGAGCACATTTGGGAAGAATCTACCAATAAAACCGTCAGGAGAACCGCATTCTAAACCACGCCGGTGGGACAATCAGACAACGACAAGGATGTGACCCAAACGCTGTATTTCTAAGCAGCTCTTCTCTTTTTACACTGATTCCCTAGAGGAAGGCAGCTATTTTTAAGGCAAAAAGACCCAACCGCTTTAAAGAAACACAAATTAAAATGCAGAGAAGTGTGAACTGCAATGAAATTTACAATTGTTTTAACTAGAAGAAATCACTCTTCCCATTCAACAAAAACGTCCTGAATAATAGTTCAAGACCCTAAGAAAAGGCAAGGAAGCCCTCCTCAGCCTGTGTCTGCTCAGGATCTGTTGGATGCCCTACGACGACGGTGCACAGCGCCGCCGGCACTCACACGTTTCACTTCAAAGCCCACAAATGAAAGCGGTGTATCCGGGCACACCTCTAAACCCAGCCACGAGGCCTGTGAATTCCTAACGCGCCACCATCCACCAGCCCGCGTCCTGCACACGTGCAGCCTGACGCCGACCTCCAGGCAGGGGCTTGTCTCTGTGGGGCAGGCTCACAGGATGATGAAACGTAATTACATCCCAGACAGTTCTTAGCATATTCACCAAGTAATTCAACCTGGGTTTCCCTGTTCCCAGTAACAAATCCTGTGCTTGGTTATTTCATGTTTATTTAGGGCAACATCTTAACTACGTTTATATGTGTCACCTAAGAGGAAAAGTCCACTGCACTGGTGGTGAAATCACAAATCCAGGTCTGGCTGAGGCACCATCAGCCTCAGTAAATAATTTTTTCCAGTACTTTAAAAATGGTAAAGGAGCTCATCTTACCTGTTATGCTCTGAAATATAGATAAAAGATGAAAAACTTACTTTGCAACTCTTTTTCCAGGAAACGTAGAAATTTTGTTCAAATTCATGGTAACGATAAAATCTCTAAAGAGGAACGCTAAATACAAATTTATAAGATATTAGAAATAAATGTGGCAGCAGAACGATGGTGCCAGAGATGTCCACGTCCTACTCCCCAGGACTTGTGAGCACTCCCCGGCATGGAAAAGGCACTTTGCAGATGGGATTAGGTCCAGGATCCTGGGATGAGAAGATAATCCCACATAATCAAATATGTCCGTAAAAAGCAGAGAACAGAGAGGGACCCTCAGGGAGACTTCCCTATGCTGCTGGATTTGAGGGCTGGGTGGAGGCAAGAACCGGGACCCGCACGGCACTTCTGGAAGCTGGAAAAGCTTCAGAGGACCCACCTTGCGGACGCGTTGATTTCCGCCCAGTGAGACGGTGCCGGATTCCCGACCTACAGAGCTCTAGGATGATCAATATATATTGTTTAAGCCAACAAGTTTGAGGTGATCTGTTACAAAGAAAAATCTGAATTCTCTCAGGATAAGGGCACTACGCTGACCCCAACATTCCACGGATAACTGAGCAGTCACTGCTACCTGACACGTCTCTCACATATCTGCACAAATTCCACGAGTACCATCAGAAAGAATAAAACGCCCTAGGAACATAGTAGGAAGAACTAGCTAACAGGCTGTCTGATCCCCAGTCCTACTCCTGGAATGACACGTGCCCTCAGAATGCTTACTGGGTTTGTGGCTGTGTCTTCATAACCCTCAAAGCCAGATTAACCGCTAACACGTGGAGTCAGAGGGAACAGGTGTCCTGAAGATGGCATTTCATCACAAGGAGCTGACTCAGGCCTGGGGGCCCCACCCCGCGGCACCCAGCCTGGGCCATTTCCTTCGTCCTAACGGACCCTACAGTGTTTTTCTCACAGCATTTTGTTTAGGGATCATCAGTTCTTACACACACACACAGAGCTGTTATTACCCCAACAGGCATTTTAAAAAGAAAAGAAAAAAAAGGCTTCAACGTAAACTTTTATGAAAAGAAATCGGTGGAAAAGAAGAGTGACCCCAATTAGCATTTTCCCAAAATACAGAGATAATCCGATATTGGAAAAGGTAACAGCACCATTTCTCAGTAAATGATAGCACAACAGCTCATTGCCCTCTTAGTGGCAGAAATAAGTACAGCCTTTACTTTATACATAAACTACAATAAATTCAGAATTAGAGATTTGAAGGGAAAAATGAAATTAAAGTATTAAAGTAAAATAGAGCTGAATGTTTATGCAAAATCTGACAAAGGAAGGCTTTTTAAGCATGACACCAAAGTCAGAAATCAGAAAGGAATACATTCCTCGATGACTGTACGAAAGTTTACTTCTTGCATAAAAAATTGTAAAGTTGACCATCAACAGGCAATTGGTACATATATACGACAGAATACCACACAGCCATAAAAAAGAATGAAATAGTGCCATTTGCAGCAACATGGATGGACTGGACCTAGAGATTGTCATACTACGTGAAGTAAGTCAGACAGAGAAAGACAAATACCACAGGATTATCACTTATATGTAGAATCTAAAAAGTAATACAAATAAATCTATATACAGAACAGAAATAGACTCACAGACACAGAAAACAAACTTGTGGTTACCAAAGGGGAAAAAGGAGGGGAGAGGGATAAATTAGGAATTTGGGATTAACACATGCATGCTACTATATATAAAATAGATAAACAACAAGGATTTACTGTATAGCACAGGGAACTATATTCAATATTTTGTAACTGCCTATAATGGAAAATAATCTGAAAAATATATATATACATATATATATAAAAAACTGAATCACTTTACTGTACACCTGAAATTAACACAATATTGTAACTCAACTATACATCAATTAAAAATTATAAAATTGAAACTTAAATGGCAATCTGAGAAGAAAAAATATTTGGATCACAAATACATGAAAAGACTTAAAAGACCCAACCATGCAATTCACACACACAAAAGAGGAAAAAGCATATTCAACAGAACCACTAACCTAAGTAATAAATTAAATCGCCCATTACGTGTCACCTGTCAAACCAGTAATTATAAAGAGAATTTTAAAAGCAAATACTGTTAAGTGTGTAATCTTGGTGGGAAGGCAAACAGGTGCATTTTTCTGTATTGAAATACACACTGAAAATTTTTTAAATCTTCATACCTTTTGAAACGTTTTAACGCCAAAAATGTATTCTAAGGAAATAATAAAGTAACTGAATAGAGGTAATTCGTCCAAGCTGTATTCATATTACAAGAGAATTGGACATCATTGTCAACCTGAGAGGCTGGCTACATCAACTGAGGTGTACCAACCTAACAGTATTCATCTGTGGATAAAAACATTTTAACAGCTACGAAGTACACCACTATATGAGCAGACCTCAGTGGGCATAACCAGCCCACCCAGTTGACAATGATGTATACAACGGAATATTACTCAGCCACGAAAAAGAAGGAAATCCTGCCATTTACAACAGTGTGGATGGACCTCAAGGTATTATGCTAAGTGAAATAAGCCAGAGAAAGACAAATACCATATGATCTCACTTATATGTGGAATGTAAAAAACAAAACAAATGAGAAAACATAAAACAGAAACAGTCATAGATACAGAGAACAAACTGGTGGTTGCCAGAGGGGAGAAGGATGGGAGGATGGACAACATAGGTGAAGGGGATTAAAAGACACAAACTTCCAGTTATAAAATAAATAAGTCACAGGGATGTGAGGTACAGCATAGGGAATATCGTCAATTATATTGTAACAACTTTGTGTGGTGAGAGATGGTCATTGGTCTTATCATGATGATAATTTCATGATGTGTAACAATATTAAATCACTATGTTGTACACCTGAAACTAATATAATATTGTATGTTAATTATAACTCAATAAAAATAAATATTTTAAAATATTTTTATGAACAAGAAGAGTTGCCATAATATACTGTATTAATTTGTTAAAACATCTGTTACTGAAACAATTGGTATAATCATTTTATTAATATATCTTGTGGAGATATATATATATATAGAGAGAGAGAGACATAAAAAAACATGGAAAGTAAACCAGGACAACAATGACCATCTCTGACCCAGCAATCCCACTCCTGGGCATAAACCCAGAGAAAACCATAATTCGAAAAGACACATGCACCCCAATGTTCACTGCAGCACTATTTACAGTAGCCAGGACATGGATGCAACCTAAATGTCCATCAACAGAGGAATAGGTAAAGAAGATGTGGTACATATATATATACACAATGGAATATTACTCAGCCATAAAAAAGAACAAACTAATGCCATTTGCAGCAACATGGATGGACCTAGAGATTGCCACACTGAGTGAAGTGAATCAGACAGAGAAAGATAAATATCATATGATATCACTTACATGTGGAATCTAAAAAAAAGGGTACAAATTAATTTATTTACAAGACAGAAACAGAGTTACAGATGCATAAAACAAACCTATGGTTACCAGGGGGTAAGGGGCGGGGAGGGATAAATTGGGAGGTTGGGATTGAGATAACACACACTACGATATATAAAAAATAGGTAACTAATAAGGACCTACTGTGTAGCACAGGGACCTCTACTCTGTACTCTGTAATAGCCTATATGGGAAAAGAATCTAAAAAAGAGTGGATATATGTGTATATATAACTGATTCACTTTGCTGTACACCCAAAACTAACACAATATTGTAAATCAACTATACTCCAATAAAAATTAAAAAAAAAACAATGACCATCTCTGAATCTTGTTTTGTTTATGCTAATCTCTTCAAGGTAAGATACAGTGCTTGTATGATTTTTAAAAGGAGAAGAGACAACTAACTTAAACACAATTTACAATTACAGTGTTCACAATTTCTACAAGTAAGTCTCTGAACTAGCCAGAGAGAAGGCACTTTCACAAAGAATTTGTGTAATTTATTTTTAATATAAATTTACTTGCTGCTAAAACAGTTAAAATTATTTAGTTATAAAGGCAATGGATATTAGCCATCCTATGCCCAGGAGTCCTTGTAGGTAAGTGTGATCTTCCTGCAGATGTGAGGAGATCCAGGGCTCATGAGCATGGCCCCTCACTCGCTCACGGGTGGTGGTGAAAGGAGACTGCAACGAGCCTGGCCACAGTCAAGGAAGGTTACTGACGCATCTGAGTGAGAGCCTGGGTCCCTACCGCCAAGCAAATGCTGGTTAATCTTACACGTTCTGTCTCTATTTCATTCTGTAACATTAGAAACTGAATTCTCCACCAACACAACGGGTGACACCAGAGCCCTCCTGGCCTTCCTGCTGATAAAGGAGAAACGGAAGAACCCACTACTAGGTTTAGCCCCGTAAACAACCAACCCGAAGTGGACTCACGCATTTAATAAGGAAAAAAATTAGGTTTGTCAAAGTAAACACATTGTAAGAAATCAGGGGGCGTTCTAAAACCCTAACTAAAATCCAATGACTCTTTGCCCCCTGAAAATGAATAACATTTTAATAGACGGCTGCCTCTGGAAGCATAAGTCGATCATATATAGACGTTTAGGATCATAAATGGGTCCTACTTTGTTTCTCTTTCTCCATAACATTTGTCTCTGAGAAACACAGATCTATTTGTAGTTACCTCGAGGAAAGTGAATTTTCTTCTGCAAAATAAATTAAGTTTCTGAATTCATAATTATCGTGGCTTGACCTGGAACCAGGGCTAAGAACGCTTTCTATAATTTCTCTCACTTTAAATGAAACAAAATATCAAAGTGCAGCCTGATTGTTTCCTTGTCAGAACACAACAGAAATGTAAATACTGTGCTAAACTCGGTGTGAGGGATGCAGTCACAGGAATTACCATGCATGTCATTACTTACGCTGAACCACTGTATCCATGAAACAATAGCCATTTGAATAATTCCAGTAGATTGTTTCAAAAACAGTTTACCGTCATCCCAAAAAGTGCAAACGTGAGTTTTAAATATAATCCATATAAATGAATTTGCATGCAAACCCGCTCCATTCAGTGTTCCTAAGAGCCCCCATGCAAAATTCTAACATTGAAGAGAAATGGTTCTATATCAAGATGATATGATCCCCGTATCTTTCTTATTCAGACTCTTGAAGACACCTAAGTACCATAGGTTAGACCATAAAAGTTAAGCAGGGTTTCTCAGCCTTGCCTCGTGACATTTGCACCAGATCATTCTCTGTTGGGGGGCATTGCAGGACGGTTCACACCATCGTGGCCTCAACCCCCTAGATGTCAGTAGCGCCCTCCCCCCAGCTGTGAAAACCAAAAATCTCTCTGGACATTGCCAATATCCCACGGGGGCAAAAGTGCCCCGTTTGAAAACCACAGATATAAAGGGAGACAGAGGACCCCCAAGGCCTGGAAGGGGAAATTATCACCAACTTGATGCCAATGAGCCTGAAAACCTCAGGTGCTTCTCAGCGGGGCTGGGGGCTGACCTCAGCCCCTGGGGGCATCTGGCAATGTCCGGAGCCGTGTTTGGTGCTCACGGTCAGGGGGAGGGTCCTGGCATCAGTGGGTGGGAATGTGGAACGCTGCCCTCGTCCTTCCACACCCAGGACAGCCCACCACAGAGAATTCTCCGCTCCAAAATGTCAATAACAGTAATGAGTGTCTTTTAAACATTATCCCTACATTTCCATGAATTTCCACAGTTAAAGTTCTACCCAAAGGCAGAATCTGACAAAACTGCCCTTTTCAGCAACTTTGCCTGTAAACTGAAGGCAAGGCAGCTGCCGTGCCGGGGCGCTGGGGGGCTGGGTGTGGGGAGGCGCAGAGGGGGCGTCACAGGCCACTCTGGGGTTATCCGGGGCAGCAGGTGCCATGGAGGCTCCTCACGGGCCAGCTTTGCTGGCAGCTTCCGGAAATTGTCCCGAGAAGCCCGTTCCTCCAAGATGCAGTGTCCGCCGTGGACCAGGAGCCACACGTGGTCCCCTCCTCCCATGGCCACAACACGGGCTCCTGGAAGCGTGGAGGCTGTCAGGGCGGCCCTGATTCCCGTCCCCAGGACTCTCTGGTCTGCCCTGTTAGGCGTCTTGGTCCCCAGGGAAGGACAGTCCAGCAGGGAGTGAGTTATCCATGGAAACACAGGGATGCCCTGTGGACTGGATCTGGAGGGGGAGTTGGGAGCCGCTTAGGCTGCTGGACCGACAGGTGGCAAGGGCATCAGTGGGCCCACAGTATTAGGATGCAGCGGAGCTTCTGCTCCGAGCAAGGGCAGAGGGTCAGACCAGGGGTTCCTCTGAGTCCCTCACTGGCACCACCACATCCCCTGCAAAAGCTCACGGGAGCCTGCAGAGACCCCCGCAGGTAGGACCACCAGGAACTCAGGCATCTGAGGCAGGAAGCACACTCACTCACCCTCACCCGCAAAGTCAAGGTCTCAGACTAGCAGAGCCACTGGCCGGGGCCAAGGGGACGCGGAGCGGGGAGGGGAGACGGGAGCTACCCTCACCCCCGTAGTTCTTCTTCGCTGTGTCACGTATACATCTACAATGAAACTAAAGCAACCTGAACAACCTGTAACCTAGTTTCCGAAAGGCTGTGTTGGCTGTAGTTAGTACACAGGGCCCAGAAACCAGGAAGGGGTCAGGCTGAACTCAGTGAACTTTGTTCCCAGACCCTGACTAGGAGTTAGATTGTGCGATGAGTGGGGTAAAAGTAAGCGTGTTTGCATTTTATACGGGACGGAGGCGTTTACAACAGAGAGTGCTACTGGACAGCATGGGGATGAAGAATGGGATCCACGGAGCAGACTCCAGCGGTGGCTCCCACGGGGACCGCCCAGCATTTCCAAATAGGCTCCCTGCCCCTCTGTCACTTTCCCTCGCTGGGATCGACCCCTTCCCAAACGGTAACATGAGCACAAACATCAACAACAACAACAAAGGCGTTTTCCAGCCTTCCTGGCGGCCAGACGCAGGCAAGGCCCCCGGGTCTGGCCCCCGACCTTCCCTGCGTGGGAGCAGGTATCCCTGGAACAAGGCCTGTGCCCGGGTACCAGGGCATCTCCTCATCATGCGGGGCCCTGCAGCGGGGCTGACAGCCTCGTACAGAACATCTCTATCCAGCCCCACCAAAAGGTCTGTGATGTGCCTAACATCTTTTCTTTGCAATTAAGAACCCTACCTAATTCCTGGGAAAAATATGCAGCTGTCTCTCGCTAGCTGCAGGGAGTTTGATTAAAGAGCTGATAAGAGCACCGAAGAGACATCATGCCTTGTCTTTGCTGAACCAGAGGGGGAAGCAGTTTTTTGAAAAGAGAGAAGAAAAGGCTTGGTCTCCACCCCAATGTTCATTGCAGCACTATTTACAATAGCCAGGTCTTGGAAGCAACCCAAATGTCCATCAATAAATGGATAAAGAAGATGTGGTACATATATGCAATGGTATATTACTCAGTCATAAAAAGGAACAAAATTGGGTCACTTGTAGAGATGTGGATGGACCTAGAGACTGTCATACAGAGTGAAGTAGGTCGGAAAGAGAAAAACAAATATCATGTATTAATGCATATATGTGGAATCTAGAAAAATGGTAGAGTTGAACTGGTTTGCAAGGCAGAAGTGGAGACACAGATGTAGAGAACAAACGTATGGACACCAAGGAGGGAAAGCGGGGTGGTGGTAGTGGGATGAATTGGGAGATTGGGATTGACATATACACACTAATACGTATAAAATAGATAACTAATAAGAACCTGCTATGGGCTTCCCTGGTGGCGCAGTGGTTGAGAGTCCGCCTGCCGATGCAGGGGACACGGGTTCATGCCCCGGTCCGGGAAGATCCCACATGCCGCGGAGCGGCTGGGCCCGTGAGCCATGGCCGCTGAGCCTGCGCATCTGGAGCCTGTGCTCCACAACGGGAGAGGCCACAACAGTGAGAGGCCCGCGTACCGCAAAAAAAATAAATAAATAAATAAATAAAATAAAAAAGAACCTGCTGTATAAGAACAGAGAACTCCACTTTGCTGTACAGTAGAAACTAACACAACATTGTAAAACAACTCTACCACAATAATAAAATAAATAAATAAATAAAAAGGAAAGAAAAGTCTTGGTCTCCTCAAGGCTCTTCCACAAAACTCCCACCAAAAAATGACTGTGTTCCCAGCTATGGAGACTGACACCCCATGTCAACATCTTTTTCTGAGAGCATCAAGAAGGTAAAAGAAGGTCTTAGGACACGGAGGTGCAAACATGTGAGGTGGCACCAGGTGAGATGCACGAGGGGTAGAAGAGGAGGGAGGAAGGTCATCAGGGGGCCAGTGACAAGGGTCCACCTGAAATTTCAACATCGTTCATGCCTTAAATCTCTCCTGGAGTAAGAAATAAGACAGACTACAAATTGCCGCCTCTTCCTTTGAAAAACCAATGAAAGCCTCTTTCTATAAAGGCTTCACTGATTATTTTATTCATTGGCATCAGGGGAAGTCAAAGGTCACACCTCTGCTCTCAAATACACTCCAAATGTGAGTGCAGGTGGCTGAGTGGGCTGCGGCCCTCTGGGGGTTTCCTGAGAACATGCTGCCGCCCCAGGTGTTTTAGGAACGAACAGCAGTCAGATTGCCCCTGAAGGGACATCTGTGCCCCGTCTCACTCGCCATCAGTGAGTCTCCGACACACACGCAGAGCCACCGCCACAAACTCGTGGAAGCCCTTTATAAGCCTGGTAAGGTCATTCGACGTCCCTGGAGAAGCCCCATTCCGGGAGTGAGGTTTCACCGCGGTCACGCCCACGTGTGCCCGCAGAGCCCCTCCTCCCAGCACACATGTGACAGCACATGTGACATGTGACGCCAGCAGGACCAGAACCCAGACCTCATCTCACGCTCGCGCCCTGGATCTCCAGTGGCCCCTCCCCTCCTTCCCAACCACTACACACAAGCACCACATTTCTGAGCCGCTTACAGACACGCCTCCATCTGAGCAGTAAAGTCCTCTGCTAGAAACTGCGAGACTGCCCCCTGGGTATTTACCCACCTCCACCACCTCCATCACCTGCATCACCTCCATCACTGCATCACCTTCATCACCTGCATCACCTCCATTACCTGCATCACCTCCATCACTGCATCACCTTCATCACCTGCATCACCTCCCATCACCTGCATCACCTCCATTACCTGCATCACCTCCATCACTACATCACCTCCATCACTGCATCACCTCCCATCACCTGCATCACCTCCCGCCGTGTGGACATGGCCCAGAGGATGAAAGGGGTCACACGGTACCTGAGCAGTCCCCATGGTGGCGGAGCCAGTGCGGGCCAGGTGTTCACGGGCAGCTGCTGGGAAACCGGGCTGCTACGGCTGGGCCTCGGATGGTGGGAAGGCCTATGATGAGGAATGGATAGAAATGGGGAAAACATGATAAAAAAGGGTAAACAACCTCCCCCCCATGGAAAAAGAAACATATGGAATGTACATTAAAAAACATGACACTGAGCAATAATTAAATCAATCTAGAACAGCAACATGGCAAGAATGAAATAGGCAGAGACGCTGTACATAAAAAATAACACCAGGTATTTTTAAATAAGACCGTGGAACCGAGAACCCTGTAGGCACCTACATCACGTGGGCATTATGCAAGTATTTCGATTTTCAAGCTGGATTTGAGGTTATGATAGACAGATTTCCCAACTTCAAAATATTCACCCAAAGAGAAATAATAAAACCATACTTTAAATTAGGGGTGATGATTCCTCATATAACTTGAGGATGGAAACGATATTTGTGAACTTAGACTGGTTCTGCAAAGAGCCAGGCAGATTCCAAGAAACAAAAGAACAGTCCCAGGGAATATTGATAATCGATCATTTTCTTTCCACGAAAAAAAAGTGCTATCCCCAGATAAACCCAAACACAGCATTTTTTTAAAAGAGGTGCTAGTTCATATACCTTGATAAATTATAAAGCCTCTGCTCCTTTTTTTCATCGCATACTGATACACGAAATCACTGTTTCCCCCAAAATGAACCAGATGAAAGAGGAACATGCATTTTTTTGAGAAGACTTGTTTATAACAACACACTGGAAAGTGTGCTGTGCTTTATTCATACTGAGCTTGTAGGAACACAAACGCTCACCCACAAAACACTTCACATGGCCCTGAAACACCGTGGTCACATCAGATTAATTTCCACGAATCCGGAAGAGCTGCATGCTGTACCCCATCTTCTGAAAATCCTGTTTTGTCAGCAAAAGCTCTGACCAACCACCAGTCTGATCACATGCTACTAAACGTCATGTACTTACTTTCAAAGGTACGATCCTAAAAAGTTGAGAAAATGAGCCATTTCTTACTGTAGCAGGCACCCGCCACAAGCACTGATTACAATACACAAACTGGATATCCACCCTTGGTCTCCGGTAACCAGTTAACGCACATGTGTTGTGACTATCAATCTAAACTGTATATTAGTTCCAAGTTATTGAAGGTTAAAATGCCCGAGCCTCCCAGAATTGACATCTGGCTCATCTGCTGGACTAATTCACTTACTGTATCACCAAGATCTCTCCATGTCAGCACACAGTTAGGCACGCCTCCTTTTAATGAACTTTACTGCATTTCGCAGATACTGTGATTTTTACAAACTGAAGGTCTGTAACAACCCTGCATAAAGCAAGTCTGTTGGTGTCATTTTTCCAACAGCCTTTACTTGCTTCATGTGTCTAAGTCACATTTTGGTAACTCTCACTATTTCAAACTTTTTCATTAGTATTGTATTTGTTACGGTGATCTGTGATCGGTGATCTTTGATGTTACTATTGTAACTGTTTTGGGCATCACGAACCTCGCCCGTGTAAGACGGGAACTGAATCGTTAAACGTTGTGTGTGTTCTGATTGCTCCACCAGCCATTCCCCATCTCTCCCTCTCCTCAGCCTCCCTGAGATACAACAGTATCGAAACTAAGCCAGATAATAACCCTACAAGGGCTTCTAAGTGTTCAAGTGAAAGGAAGAGGTGCACGTCTCTCACTTTAAGTCAAAAGCTAGAAATGATTAAGCGTAGTGAGGAAGGCATGTCAAAAGCTGAGACAGGCTGAAAGCTGGGCCTCTTGCACCCGTCAGCCAAGTTGTGAGTGCAAAGGAAAAGTTCTTGAAGGAAATTGAAAGTGCTCCTCCAGTGAACACACAAATGATAAGAAAGCAAAACAGGGCTTCCCTGGTGGCGCAGTGGTTGAGGGTCCGCCTGCCGATGCAGGGGACACGGGTTCGTGCCCCGGTCCGGGAAGATCTCACATGCCGCGGAGCGGCTGGGACCGTGAGCCATGGCCGCTGAGCCTGCGCATCCGGAGCCTGTGCTCCGCAACGGGAGAGGCCACAACAATGAGAAGCCCACATACCGCAAAAAAAAAAAAAGAAAGCAAAACAGCCTTATTGCTGATTTGGAGAACGTTTCAGTGTCTGGTTAGAAGATCAAATCAGCCACAACATTCCCCTAAGCCAAAGCCTCATCCAGATCAAGGCCCCAACTCTCTTCAATTCTGTGAAGGCTGAGAGAGATGAGGAAGCCGCAGAAGAAAAGTCTGAAGCTAGCAGAGGTTGGTTCATGAGGTTTAAGGAAAGAAGCCGTCTGTATGACATAACAGTATAAGGTGAAGCAGTAGGTGCCGATGTAGAAGCTGCAGCAAGTCATCCAGAAGACCTAGCTAAGATAATTAGTGATTTTCAGTGTGGATGAAACAGGCTTCTCTTGGAAGAATATACCATCTAGGACTTTCATAGCGAGAGAGGAGAAGTCAATGCCCGGCTTCAAAGCCTCAAAGGACAGACTGACCCTCTTGTTAGGGGCAAATGCAGCTGGTGACCTTAAGTGAAAGCCAACGATCATTTACCATTCCGAGACTCCTAGGGCTCTTAAAAATTATGCTAAATCTACTCTGCCTGTGCTGTATAAGTGGAACAACAAAGCCTGGATGACAGCACATCTGTTTATAACATGGTTTACTGAATATTTTCAGCCCACTATTGAGACCTACTGCTCAGAAAAAGATGCTTTCAAAATATTACTGCTCATTGACAAGGCACCTGGTCACCCAAGAGCTCTGATGGAGATGTGCAATGAGATTAATGCTTTCAGGCCTGCTAATGCAATCTCCATTCTGCAGCCCACAGATCAAGGAGTAATTCCTACTTTCAAGTCTTATTATTTAAGAAATATATTTCATAAGGCTGTAGCTACCAATAGCTACCATAGACAGTTATTCCTCTGATGGGTCTGGGCAATCGCATAAAGTCAATTGAAAACCTTCTGGAAAGGAGTCTCAATTCTGGGTGCCATTAAGAACATCCGTGGTTCATGGGAAGAGGTCAACATATCAACATTGACAGGAGTTTGGAAGAAGTTGGTTCCATCCCTCATGGATGACTTTCAGGGGTTCAAGGCTTCAGGGGAGGAAGGAACTGCAGATGTGGTGGAAACACAAGAGAACTAGAATCAGAAGTGGAGCTTGAAGATGTGACTGAATTGCTGCAATCTTGTGATGCAACTTGAAAAATGAGGAGTTGCTTCTTATGGATGAGCAAAGAAAGTAGCTTCTTGAGAGGGAATCCACTCCTGGTGAAGATGCTGTGAAGGTTGTTGAAATGACAACAGAGGATTTAGAATATTACAGAAACGATAAAGCAGCAGCAGGATTTGAGAATATTGACTCTACATTTTTTTAATGTTGCTTTTTAAAAAATTGTTTTTCATATTCTTTTCCATTACGGTTTCTTACAGGATATTGAATATAGTTCCCTGTGCTATACACTAGGACCTTGTTTATTGGCTGCAATTTTGAAAGAAGTTCTGTGGGTAAAATGCTATTAAACAGCATCACCTGCTACAGAGAAATCCTTCCTGAAAGGGTCAATCAGTGCAGCCAACTTCAGTGTTGTCTTAAGAAACCGCCACCCCAGCCTTCAGCAACCACCACCCCGATCCGTCAGCAGCCTCAACGTCAAGCCACAACCCTTTCCAGCAAAAGATTACAATTCACTAAAGGCTCACAGGATGGTTAGCGTTTCTTAGTAATACAGTACTTTTTAATTAAGGTAAGTACATTGTTTTTTTTAGGCACAATGCTATTGCCCACTTAATAGACTACAGTATAGTGTGAGCATAACTTTTATATGCACTGGGAAACCAACAACTTTGCGTGACTTGCTTTATGGCGGTGGCCTGGACTGGAACCCAGAGTATCTCAGAGCTGTGCCTGTACTTAATTATCTTTTTCTTGCCTTGAAGACTCACAACTGGCCCTACAAATCCCTTACTGTGACGCATTTGTGTTGTTTCCAGTTTCCTCCAACTGGTAACAATTCCGTATATATTTTTGATTGCTCTCAGTGAGTTTATGCAGAATAGGTTTCTATGAGTAGAATTACTGGGTCAAAGGATATCCACATTATTAGCCCCAAATACTGCCCAAACATTTGTACCTATTTACCCATCACATAGTATCAATTTTGTTTGTTTTTGCCTCTGTTGAAAAGAAAGTTTCTCATTGTTTTCATTGAGTTTCAGGGCCTTTTAATATGACTATTGATCAAATGTATTTCTGTATAAGTTGTCTGTTCCATAGATTAGCCTACTTCTTTGGGGTAATAAATTTTTAATTACCAAACAAGTATCTCTTTATAAATTCCAGAATTTTATACTTCTGCTCTGTAGGTTACAAACGTTTTATTTCATTGTCATTCATGTGTTAACTTCATCAATGGTATCTTGCAACAATTTACATGGGTTTAACATTATTTATGTGTCCAAATATATCAATCCTTTCCTTAACCGTTTCTGTGATTAGAAAGATCTTCCCAATTCCACAATTTAAGAGATATTTTCTATTAACTTTTCTTTTAGCCCGTCTATAACTATTTTTAATGACTGGAACTTTTTAAAATGTATTTGAAACTTTTTTGAGTTGTGAAATAGAAATTAATTTTTTTCTCTCCAATGGCAACCAGTTACCACAACAAATTGGCCAAATAATCCATATTTTCTCCACCAACTTGAAAATGCCACTTAAATAGAGAAGTTTGTTCTGCAGATCTGTCTACCTTCTGTAGCATTAGAATGAGATTTTTCTCTCCAGTAGACCAGAACTCCCACCATTCAGATTTTTCTTTAAAACTCTTTTTTGGACAATCTTGTGAATTGATTCTTCTAGTTAATTTTATTATCCCTTAATTAACTCCTCTCTCCCCACCTTTATTGCCCTTCCAAACAGGATTCTGACTAACATTACAGCATACGAGAGCACATGTATGTACACACATGCACACACATGCACACCTGAAGGGAAGTGATGTGTTTCAGTACTGAGTTTCCCACTACAGTGTCTCCCTATACCAAGCACTTGGTAATGTCTTATGTCCTTTCCAAGCATTTTATCACTTTTTCCCCTATAGCCCTCATCCATTCCTGTTTTATCCCAAGGTATTTGGTAGGGTTTGATGTTTTTGAGAGTGGACCTCAAAAACAAAATTATTTTATGGTGTGCACTATAAGGATTTTTATTTATTAGTTTTTTATGTGTCCTATATAATCAATGTTCCTACTGATCTAGCAGATTTTGTATAATATCTTCCATTTTTCACTGAAATTAAGTCTTGATTTCCAATATTTTATCTCCTTTATTTTCCCATATAACCTTAACTAGAGACCCCAGAATAATATGGACTAATAGTGATCATTCTGACATTGTTACTTTGTTCCATATTTTAGTATTTCCTCCATGACTACCATGCTTGCTGTGGTTTCTGATTATATTCTTACCCCTGTTGAGAAAGGTTCCTGCCAATGCTCTTTCACTTAGAATTTATCATAAATGGCTACTGTATTGTTTCAAGGTCTTTCAGTATCTACTGATACAACTGTATGTATTTTTTCTTTTTTAACATGTTCATCTTATTCATTCCCACAATAGAGATTCTATTATTGAAATAATCTTAAATTTATGGAACAGAGCCTACTTGGTCTTATTTAATATACAGTTAATTCAATGTGCTGTTTATGAAATTTACATTTACACTCTTAAGTGAAATTAGCCTTTTTCTGATCCATTACTACATTATGGGGTTATTCATTATAAATAAATTATTTATAATTCATTATAAAAGAGTGATGCTTATTTCTCTGAAATAGTTTAGATAACATAGAATTATCAATTCCAAAAAGTTTCTGTAGAATTTACCTATGAAACTGAGCCAGTGCCTTTCATAAAAGCACATTTATGAAAAAATTTTAATTTTCCCATGGCTACTGTTCCAGTCACATTTAATAACCTTTGTTGAGTCAACTTATGGCATTTATATTCACCAAGAAAACCAACAATTTCATCTTGATTTTCCAACTTCTCAGCAAAAATGTCTACAGATTATCATATGATTTTCTTTTAACTTTATTATTTGTGATTCTATCACATTTTCCATCTCGAATTCTTTATATTCTTGAATTTCCTCTTTATTTTCTTTATTAATCTTGCCCCAAGTTTATTCTCAGTACATTTTTTGCATGTTCTTGTAAACATCACAGAACTCTGTATTATATTTAATCCAACCTGAGAGTCCATTTTTAATCTTTTTTTTTTTTTTTTGGCCACGCCACACAGCTTGCGGGATCTCAGTTCCCCAACCAGGGATTGAACCCAGGCCACAGCAGTGAAAGCCCAGAATCCTAAGCACTAGGCCACCAGGAAACTCCCTGTTTTTAATGTTTGAGTTTTGCCCATTTACATTTATTGTGATTACTGATAAACTGGAACTTATTTTGTCCTGATAGTTCATGTTTAATTTAATGTTTTTCGTTGTACATTTCACTATCCTATATAGCAGAGGCTATATACTATCTTACATCCCCAACCTTTTTGGCACCAGGGACCAGTTTCGTAGAAGACAATTTTTCCACAGCCGGGGTGGGGACGTGATGGTTTCCGGATGATTCAAGCACATTACATTTATTGTGCACTTTATTTCTATTATTATTACATTGTAATAGATAATGAAATAATTTTACAACTCACCATAATGCAGAATCAGTGGGGGCCCTGAGCTTGTTTTCCCTTGCCACTCACTGATAGGGTTTTGATATGAGTCTGCAAGCAATTGATTTATTATGGTCTCTGTGCAGTCAAACCTCTCTGCTAATGGTAATCTGTATTTGCAGCTGCTTCCCAGCACCAGCATCACTGCCTCAGCTCCACCTCAGATCATCAGGAATTAGATTCCCATAAGGAGCACGCAACCTAGATCTCTCGCATGTGCACTTCACAGCAGGGTTCGAGCTCCTGTGAGAATCTAATGCTGCTGCTGATCTGACAGGAGGTGGAGCTCAGGCGGTAATGTGAGTGATGGGGAGAGACTGTAAATACAGATGAAGCTTCGCTCGCTCACCTGCCGCTCCCCTCCTGCTGTGCAGCCCGGTTCCGCTACTGGTCCGTGGCCAGGGGGTTGGGGACCTCTGCTGTATAGGATTTTCATTGTACTTTCTTTGTACCTATATATTTTATTTCTCCCTTAAACGTTTTAACATATGCAATTATATATGTTTTTCTAGCAAAGCCATCAATTAACCAGTATCTCTAACATCCTCTTGAACAAAACAAGGACTTCAGCACTACGCTCTCACTTTCCCAAGTGTAGACTTCCCTCCCCCATACCACATCTGCTCTGATATTACCGTTATGTGGATTTCAAGTATGGTTGCTTATCAAACAAAGAGAAAATGTATTCCTCATTCTAAAATCAATACTCATAAATGTGTCTTTGGTATTTTTGCTCACATCTTTCCAGGTTAATTTTTCCTCATCCTCAAAAACATGCTCCTGTTTCTCTTTCAACATGGTCTCTGTGGGGTCAAATGTCCAAGTCCTTGTATGTCTGAAAACATCTCTATCTCACCTTCAATACTGAATGACAGTTCGACTAAGTATAGAATTCAAGAAATTCAACAGATATCTCCAGGCACCTATTGTTCCTGTTGAGACATTTCTTGTCAATCAGTACGCAAGTTCTATTTCCTAGACCACGTCTCTCAGGATCCTGTCTTGACTCTGGAGTGTGTCATGTTTCACAATGATGGTTTTTCTCTGCCTTTATTCCAGCCTCGCAGGTGGTTCCATTTTTCAATCTGAAGACCGTTTTCCTCAATTTGGGGAATTAACAGCCACTTGATCACAAATACTGATTAACCATCTTTTTTTTTTATAATTCCCTTCTTTAGCATTTTTGCCTTTTGGATCCAAGTACTGCAACATTAACTGTGCTTCCTCATGTTCTCTCTTTACCTTTTTTGTGCTTAATTCTAGGGAATTCCTCCAGCTTGATCTTCTAGTGCACTGAATTTTTTTTCAGCTATGCTTGACCTGTGACTACTGAGTTTTCACCTCAAGGGCTACCATTGTTATAATATTTCTACTTGGTGCTTTTAGGTAATGATCCATTCTTGCTTCACAGGTGTTCCACATGGCATATTGGTTAAAAACACAGGATCTGAAGCAGAGGTTTGAACCCAGGAGCCTCTCTTTACCAGTAACACATCCTCTGCATGCCCGTCTCCTAATCGGTAGCTGCTGATAACAGGACTTACCCCATGAGGCAGTTATAAGGACTCAGTCCTTATTACTCATGTAAAGTCCTCAGAACTTCAAGAGAAACATCTTAAGAGCTCAGCGATAACACAGGAGTGGTCTCTGGGGCCAGTAACGTACTTTGGCTGTATGAACCCATCCACCCTGCTTTTCACTGCCTCTACTGATTTTAAGGGGAAACGAAACTAAATTCTACTCTAAAATTCTTCCTTTTTCATGGCATCTGCTCCTGCTTTGCAGATGAAATGGGAAATCTCCCTTCAAAGACATATGAGGGCTTTTTCTAAGTTCTCTTCTGGTTTCTCCTTCAGGAGGTCACCATTTATAACTCAGTGTGTTTTGCCTGTCGAGTGACGATTGCCTTCAAATGGCCTAGTTTTTCCCATCTACTCACCCTCATCCTTCCACAGTCCAAGCAGCCTGAGTCCGGCTTCTGGGCTCCAGAAGGTGGACAGGCAGGCTGCCGCTGAGAAGGATGACGGCCATCCCGAGACTGATTAGCTGGAAAAGTGTGGGCCCCACACTTGGTGAGGCAAGGAGGAGTCTCAGGCTCCCAGGCTCTTATGAGTGTTCACAGCTGGGGGTGTGAGAATGTGCCCCCCACCCCAGCCCACTGGGCCCGGGTCCAGAGGGAGAATGTTCGGGTCAGCAGAGCAGGCCGCCAGGAAGATCCGATCAGCAGCATCTGTGGGCTTTTAGGCCCTAAACCTCCTGTAAACGACACCGTGTAATTTTCATATAAACTTAACTTTCCATTTTTATTCCTTGGTGCTAAAAGGAATATGATTTAAGAAACGTAACACACACACGCGCGCACGCTTCAAGAACGGAAAGCAGACCGTAGTTCATATTTATATTTTACAAAAAGTATTTTCCCTAATAGAAACAGATGAAATTATAGGAACCTACTTTCCAAATCACAAAATAACATTTTCTTAATTATATCATACGCACACAAGTATAAACATTATACCAAATATTCTCTACCTAATTTATGATATCCATAATTATTTCAACTGGCCATCCTAAAATGTCTCAGGTTTTTTTACCCTCTAAAAAGGAATATAAACCACTGTGCTATGCATGTGATAACAGGAACTGCAGATCATGTATGTTTGCTCTCTTGATACTTTAATAAGATGAGAAGGGGACTTCCCTGGTGTCCAGTGGGTAGGACTCTGCATTCCCAGTGCAGAGGGCCCAGGTTCCATCCCTGGTCATGGAACTAGATCCCACATGCATGCTGCAACTAAGAGTTCACATGCTGCAACTAAGAGTTCACATGCTGCAACTAAGAGTTCACATGCTGCAACTAAGAGTTCACATGCTGCAACGAGGATCCTGTGTGCCGCAACTAAGTCCGAGCACAGCCAAAATAAATAAATAAATTTTAAAATAATAATAATAATAATCAGATGAGAAAATGTAGAAATTTCAAGTTCTGTTTAGTTGGTTAAAAGGTAATCTTTTTTTTTTATTGGTGGCTTGTGGGATCTTAGTTCCCCCACCAGGGACTGAACCCGCTCCCCCTACAGTGGAAGGGCAGAGTGCTAACCACTGGACAACCAGGGAAGTCCCAAGGTAATCTTGATTCAAGATAGTGCTGAAATAAGAATACCTTCTATGGTAGCTAAGAAGAGGTTATGGTAAAGCACAACCGAACACAGCAATGACACGTGTGTTCTACTTTTCTCATTTTGTCCCTGATACGATACACAGATATCAATCATTCCTCACTTGGTCCCTGCAGCCAAAGCCAACATCCTCCCCATTTTCCAACAAACTTGAATTAACTGCCTTCTCCATATCCACAGACAAGGGAAGAAAGCAGAGCCTGTTCCCAGAGATGTATTCTAAGTATCACAATGAGGCGAAAATAATTCACTCAATATATTATCATTTCTGAACAGAACTTATCATGTTTCGTCCAAGCATCACATCAGAGGTGAGTGCCCATGTTTAGGGAACGAGATCATCTATTAAAGCTTTAAGAAATAAACACGTCTCAATTGATGCAGAAAAAGCTTTGGACAAAATTCAACACCCATTTATGATAAAAACTCTCCAGAAAGTAGGCATAGAGGGAACCTACCTCAACATAATAAAGGCCATATATGACAAACCCACAGCCAACATCATTCTCAATGGTGAAAAACTGAAAGCATTTCCTCTAAGCTCAGGAACAAGACAAGCATGTCCACTCTCGCCACTATTATTCAACATAGTTTTGTAAGTTTTAGCCACAGCAATCAGGGAAGAAAAAGAAGTAAAAGGAATCCAAATCGGAAAAGAAGAAGTAAAGCTGTCACTTTCTAAAGATGACATGATACTATACATAGAGAATCCTAAAGATGCTACCAGAAAACTACTAGAGCTAATCAATGAATTTGGTAAAGTAGCAGGATACAAAATTAATGTACAGAAATCTCTTGCATTCTTATGCACTAATGATGAAAAATCTGAAAGGGAAATTAAGGAAACACTCCCATTTACCATTGCAACAAAAAGAATAAAATACCTAGGAATAAACCTACGTAAGGAGACAAAAGACCTGTATGCCGAAAACTATAAGACACTGATGAGAGAAATTAAAGACAATACAAACACATGGAGAGATATACCATGTCCTTGGATTGGAAGAATCAACATTGTGAAAATGACTATACTACCCAAAGCAATCTACAGATTCAGTGCAATCCCTATCAAACTACCAATGTCATTTTTCACAGAACTAGAACAAAAAAATTTCACCATTTGTATGGAAACACAAAAGACCCCGAATAGCCAAAGCAATCTTGAGAAAGAAAAACAGAGCTGGAGGAATCAGGCTCCCAGACTTCAGATGATACTACTAAGCTACAGTAATCAAGACAGTATGGTGCTGGCACAAAAACAGAAATATAGATCAATGGAACAGGATAGAAAGCCCAGAGATAGACCCACGCACATGTGGTCACCTTATCTTTGATAAAGGAGGCAAGAATATACAATGGAGAAAAGACAACCTCTTCACTAAGTGGTGCTGGGAAAACCGGACAGCTACATGTAAAAGAAAGAAATTAGAACACTCCATAACACCACACACAAAAATAAACTCAAAATGGATTAAAGACCTAAATGTAAGGCCAGACACTATAAAACTCTTAGACAAAAACATAGGCAGAACACTCTATGACATAAATCACAGCAAGAGCCTTTTTGACCCACCTCCTAGAGAAATAGAAACAAAAATAAACAAATGGGACCTAACGAACTTAAAATCTTTTGCATAGCAAAGGAAAACATAAACAAGATGAAAAGACAACCCTCAGAATGGGAGAAAATATTTGCAAATGAAGCAACTGACAAAGGATTCATCTCCAAAATTTACAAGCAGCTCATGCAGCTCAATACCAAAAAAAAAAAAACCCAATCCAAAAGTGGTCAGAAGACCTAAACAGACATTTCTCCAAAGAAGATATACGGATTACCAACAAACACACGAAAGGATGCTCAACATAACTAATCATTAGAGAAATGCAAATCAAATCTACAATGAGGTATCACCTCACACCAGTCAGAATGGCCATCATCAAAAAATCTACAAACAATAAATGCTGGAGAGTGTGTGGAGAAAAGGGAACCCTCTTGCACTGTTGGTGGGAAGGTAAATTGATACAGCCACTATGGAGAACAGTATGGAGGTTCCTTAAAAAACTACAAATAGGGCTTCCATGGTGGCGCAGTGGTTGAGAGTCCGCCTGCCGATGCAGGGGACACGGGTTCGTGCCCCGGTCCGGGAGGATCCCACATTTCGCGGAGCGGCTGGGCCCGTGAGCCATGGCCACTGAGCCTGCGCGTCCGGAGCCTGTGCTCTGCAACGGGAGAGGCCACGACAGTGAGAGGCCCGCATACCACACACACAAAAAAAAAAATCAAAAAACTACAAATAGAACTACCATATGACCCAGCAATCCCACTACTGGGCATATACCTTGAGAAAACCATAATTCAAAAAGAGTCATGTACCACAATGCTCATTGCAGGACTACTTACAATAGCCAGGACATGGACGCAACCTAAGTGTCCATCAACAGATGAATGGATAAAGAAGATGTGGCACATATATACAATGGAATATTACTCAACCATAAAAAGAAATGAAATTGAGTTATGTGTAGTGAAGTGGATGGACCTAGAGTCTGTCATACAGAGTTAATTAAGTCAGAAAGAGAAAAACAAATACCATATGCTAACACATATATATGGAATCTAAAAAAAAAATCGTTCTGAAGAATCTAGGAGTAGGATAGGAATAAAGACGCAGATGTATAGAATGGACTTGAGGACATGGGGTGGGGGAAGGGTAAGCTGGGACGAAGTGTGAGAGTGGCATGCACATATATACACTACCAAATGTAAAACAGATAGCTAGTGGGAAGCAGCCACATAGCACAGGGAGATCAGCTCGGGTGCTTTGTGACCACCTAGAGGGGTGGGATAGGGAGGGTGGGAGGGAGACTCAAGAGGGAGGAGATATGGGGATATATGTAAATGTATAACTGATTCACTTTGTTATACAGCAGCAACTAACACAACAATATAAAGCAATTATACTCCAATAAAGATGTTAAAAAATAGTAATAAATATGTTTAATAAACAAAGGGTATAGAAGATTGTCATGTGGCATATGTCGTAAATAAGGATTATAGAAAAACAGTTTACAGCGTAATGAAGTTTCATTTACAGAATGTATTTCAAGAACAACAGACAGCAAAGAACTAAGTGTGAAATCCAATTATCGGCGCATTAGGCACTTACAACTTCATATTTGCAATTGTTTTATAATCACTGTACTGCCATTTGCATAAGATGTGTAATGGTGTGTACCAGATCTGTACTCTACATTCTGCTTCATATTTTAATTAATGACTAAAAAGATAATAAACAGCATTTCAGTACAAAATGCATTTTGAACAGTATTAACTTATCAAGCATTACAAGAATCAGTGATATTGGAGGAATTAAAAGACAGCGGCCAGGGCTTCCCTGGTGGCGCAGTGGTTGAGAGTCCGCCTGCCGATGCAGGGGACACGGGTTTGTGTCCTGGTCTGGAAAGATCCCACATGCCGCGGAGCGATTGGGCCCGTGAGCCATGGCCGCTGAGCCTGCGCGTCCGGAGCGTGTGCTCCGCAACGGGAGAGGCCACAACAGTGAGAGACCCACGTATCGCAAAAAAAAGAAAAAAAGGGCTTCCCCGGTGGCGCAGAGGTTGGGAGTCTGCCTGCCGATGCAGGGGACAGGGGTTCGTGCCCCGGTCCGGGAGGATCCCACATGCCGTGGAGCGGCTGGGCCCGTGAGCCATGGCCGTTGAGCCTGCGCGTCTGGACCCTGTGCTCCACAGGGGGAGAGGCCACAACAGTGAGAGGCCACAACAGTGAGAGGCCCATGTACCGCAAAAAAAAAAAAAAAAAAAAAAAAAAAGGAAAAAACTGTAAAAAATTGATATTAAAAAAAAAAAAAAAAGACAGCCGCCAGAGGTGGACACAGCAGAGCAGCACTGAAGCCCCGACGTCCCGCAGAAGGCGAGCCGGTGCTCAGAGACGCCCCACGATCATGGGTAGACGCATTTAAAGGGCTTGACAGCGGATCAAATTAAACCCCGATTTTTCCGCAGGACTTACCCCCACCCAGAGGAAGCATCTGGGCACAAACCTCAGCTGTAGCTCCAGGCGCAGAGCGGAGGCCCCAGATGGGGCGTCACCAACCACAGACACAGGGTGCTGCGCACAGTGGTCTCGCCGGCGGGTCAGCCAGACAACAGAGCAGAGCTTCCGTGCCAGCGATTACGGAGGACGAACGGTGACCGTCGTGCAGACACCCCCACACGCGCGCTCGGGCTGTGCCCTCGGGGGGCGTCTGAGGACAAGACAGACATCCTCTGAGGGGACTATGAGTTCTATTGATTTCAGGCCCCTTAACTCACAGGGGTGGACACACTCCAACTCGCAACATAATGAAGAAATTGTATCTGTAATCCCACGTTCCTTCCCAATGCTACACCACCAAGGAACCACTTAAACTACACAGGATCACGCTGTGTAAGAGAGACTGAGAACACGTCTGAGCTGATGAGACAAGCCGCACTGCTGTGAGAGAGACGATGGACGGACAGAGGGAAAGAGAGAGAGAGAGAGAGACACATGGACAGACAGACAGACATAGGGAGGCAGAGACACACAGAGAGAAACACAGGGAGACAGAGAGACATAAAGAGACAGTGACAGAGGGAGATAGATAGGCAGACAGAGAGACAGGGAAACAGAGAGACAGAGACAGATGGACAAATGGAGGGGGAGAGAGAGACAGACACATGGACAGACAGACCGACAGAGGGAGGGAGACAGAGACACACACAGAGGGAGACACACACAGAGAAACACAGAGAGACATAGAGACCCAAAGAGACAGTGACAGACAGAGATAGATAGGCAGACAGAGAGACAGGGAAACAGAAAGACAGAGACAGACGGACAGATGGGGGGAGAGAGAGACAGACACAGGGACAGAGACAGAGAGAGAGACAGACAGAGGCAGAGAGACCAAGAGAGATAGAAGCAGAGACAGAGAGACAGAAGCAGAGACAGAGAGACAGAAGCAGAGACAGAGAGACAGAGCAAGATGCAGAGACAGAGAGACGGAGAGAGAGCATGAATATAGACTTACTCTCAGCAAGTTACAGACGCCAGTTATTTCCTTAGCAGTAAAAAGTTAGACCAAAATAAAGGGTCTAAGAAAAAGTCAAAAAATTAATGGGAAAGTTTCAAACAGTGACGAAGAAGCTGAATGAAAGCAGTTGTTGACAACACTTTCCGGAGACACTTTGGGGACACACTTTTTAAGGGGATTTCCACAGTAAAGCAGTGACCATGGGCCCACACAATGATATAGAAAATACAGATAAATTTTGAGGAAGAAATCCTGATAGATTTGAAAGGTACTAGGCAGCTAAGTATTAAGTACAAATGTCATTACCGGGTAAACGAGGTGTTTCTGTCACAGAGAAACTGTTGGTCCATGGTTCGAAGGCTTAGGGAAGGGCAGGGGTCTACAACAAGGTCATGAGCGTCGTCGGCCTAGGCCGCCCTGGGACAGCTACACGCCTGCACTTTGAGAAACCCCACCTCTCAGCAGTCAGTCACCCTGCGGAGGACACGATCAGATCCCACCCGGAAAGGTGCGCACACCCCTCCCTGTGGGTCCCGGTGGGCAGCCCCATGGTTTTCCCCTGGGAAGGGGGGGCACCCATTCCCTCTGAGGGGAAGCGCCCTCCCCGTGCCCCCCTCAGGGGTCCCAGCAGGACCAGGAGAATGTCCCGCTCATCAGAGAGGATGAATCCCACCCACACCCTAGGCCTGGGGTCTCTCCTCCTTCGGGGGCACCCACCGCCCCTCACCTGCCCGGCACACACAGGCCCTTCCCGTTGAGATCTCCGTGCACGAGCTCACCCCACACCTGCCCACCACCAGGCGCACACACGGCACTCCATCCACGTGTCATGGCAACAGCAGGGGTCCAGTGTGCCAATCCCATTCATCTGACACCCAGGGGCCCTGTGCCACCTTGTAACACAGAAGGCACGTGACCTTCTCCAACACTCACGACAACCAAGGGTGGGAAGCACGCCCACGACTGGACAGGAGAAGTTGGGATAGGGGAGCGAGACATGGTATGTCCACAGGAGCCCTGGCCGGGACCCCGACTCGGGTCCCTGACCTCAAGGAGCAGGGAGCCTCAGCGATGCCCTTGACCCCAGGGAAGCTCCCCGTCCCCTCCACCTCGTGTGACAACGAGGCGCAGCTCCCAGCCCCTCCCCCATCCGTGGGTCCCTCCTCTGCTCTTTACTCATCCCCCCCGTCCCTTCCTTAAAGTCCTTTTAGCCACTGTTGTCTTATTTCAAAAGCAGCCCCAAGCTCTAAAGGTAAAACGGGAAAGCTAAGAAACTGCCTTTTGGTTACGGGGTAAAAGCAACCAGAGGTTGTGCGGGAAGCAGATAAATATATTATGGCTGTTACCCTGTTCCTCGGGCTCTGACAAGCATAAAACGAGAGACAGAAACAGAGACAGCGAGAGAGGGAGGATAAGATTGAGAACATCTCCCCTAACATCAGCAGAGGCGAGTCTAGGGTTTAGGGAGAGAACACAAATACTTAGCGCTACCGGCCCGCTGGGCAAACCCACAGTAACCAACGTCTCACAAAGAAAGGAAAAATGACTATATTTAAGAGAGATAACCAACAAGGAGCTGCTGTACAGCACAGGGAATTCTTGCTGAATATTCTGTAATAAGCTAAATGGGAAAAGAATCTGAAATAGATACATGTGTATGTATAACTGAATCACTTGCTGTACACCTGAAAGTAACACAGCATTGTTAATTAACTATGCTCCAATATAAAGTAAAAAGTTTAAAAAAAGAAAGTAAAAACGCCCAAAACAAGAAGCACATGAAGGATCCAACATCTGAAGAAGCTGCTGAAATTCTGAGTCAAGAATTATTTGAGGTTCTCCGTCCAAGGCAGCAGATCCAGGGTTCAAGCCTGTGCCTGTTACAGTCATAACAAGACTGTCCATCCTCGGGGACACTAGGGTTTATGCGATCCCAAATCATTACAGTCACAGTACTAAGTATCTGTGTTTATTATTCCTTGCTCTTTTGTGCCCTGGTCATTTCATAAAGATAATAATTTAATATTTTTCTTTTACATATTGCTGTCTAATTTATAGAACCTTTCCAATGGTAAGAGTGACGAGCATAAAACTGTAATTGAACGGGGAAGCTTTCTGTCTCACTGAACGATGGCTACAGGAAGCAGAGCTGTTTGATCAATCACGAATTCTCTGCATAAAAAGTGCCTAAGAGAAAGAAAATGAAATCGATCAACTAAAACTGCAGCCCGTGCCACAGGAAACACTGAGGAGTACAAAACGACGTACAGGGAAGAAGTTACAACAGGTTCCTGTCTGTGCGTCATCTTTGCCTATAGAGCACGAATGCCTCTGCCTCTGGTCTTGTGCCTTTTGGTGATGGGGTAACCAAAGCTCTTTTCCTTTTGAGCTTGAAGCTGCTTTTGAAATAAAGAGGACAATGGCTGAAAGGATGTTAAGGAAGGGAAAGGGGGAATGAGTAAAGAGCAGGGAGAGGGAACCACACCCCCAATCACAAGGGAATCTGCCGTGCTCCCAGGGTGAGCACACAACCCAGACCTGCTCCGTCAGTGCAGTCCACACCCGACCATGGCTACCAGCTACTAGTCAGGATGTGCCCGCTTCTCAGTGACCGAAGGTCAGTGTACGGTTTTCCTGGAGCGACGAGACGTGATGGGGGTGGTGAGGCTGCAGCAGCCACGGGCTCCCTGGGGAGAAGGCCGCCTGAGCGATGCACAGCAGCCTGGAGCCGGGTCAGAACCGGAGAGAGAACCACACCCTAAGGCCACCACTGGAGCCCTTAGATCCTGCTTCCAACGACGCGATCCCATCAAGTCCCGGAACATCTGTAAACCACAGTGGGCTGAGCATCTGGCACTCGTAACCAATCGAGTGAGCTACCATTCTAGCCCAAGAAAATGTTGCCTGGCGTCTTCTTCCGGTTCTAAGATAACATCTCACGCCCGGTTTTCCAAGGGGTTTCCAAACGCTCTTGGCAAAGATCATATGCAAAGGAAATTAGCAACAGAGAGCGTTCTTTTTCTTCTTCAAAATGGAAGAACTAGAAGGGAAAACCCAGCAGGAACTAACAGACCAGGACGAAATCTGCATGCGGTTTCCCACAGATACATGAATATAAGTGTTGGTAAGATTCCCGGATTGGATCATGTCCCGACAAACAAGGTTAGGCCACAGGGGTACACAGGACCCCGGAAACCACAGGTGATTTGGGAGTTCAAGACCACGGACACAGGACAACCCTCCTGTGAGCTGGGATGCGCCTGACTTTGGGTCTGGGTTGTATTTCAGGGAAGATCTTTCGAGAAGGCGAGAGTCGAGGAAGACGTTAAAAGTGTGATGAAGGTAGCAGGTGACGAGCATCCCCAATCCAAAGACACCTCCTCAGCAAAGGCTCTGAAACAGCCCCGTAGCTGATCATAAAAACGGCTTCCCTGGAGGTCAGCTACTGCCCGAAAGGAATGAGAATTTGGGAGGATGATGGGGAGTGCGGAGGAAAGCTAGGGTTTTCCCTTCTCAGACTTACACTACTGATACAACTTCACAAAAAGTCTCACTCTGAGGCATTATAAGAGGGAAAAAGCAACTGCAGGCAGCTGCGGTCTACTTAGGGGCAGGTCACTCCCACTGCAAGTGACTTGAGTAAGGACCTGGGGCTTTAAAAAGTGAAGATGGGGCTTCCCTGGTGGCGCAGTGGTTGAGAGTCTGCCTGCCGATGCAGGGGACGTGGGTTCGTGCCCCAGTCCAGGAAGATCCCACATGCCGCGGAGCGGCTGCGCCCGTGAGCCATGGCCGCTGAGGCTGCACACCCGGAGCCTGTGCTCCGCAACGGGAGAGGCCACAGCAGTGAGAGGCCCACGTACCGCAAAAAAAAAAAAAAAAAAGGGAAGATGAGTCGACATAAATTAGTGCAGGACAATCAGTGCCCTTTCTGGATGACTTAAGATGAATTAGAGTGAAAACATCATAGGCAAGTTTCATATATCTTGAGGGGATGAGAAAGGAAATAATTAACTTTGCACCTTCAAATATTCTCATGTTAGAATTTTACCCCAAATATGGTGGAATCAGGGGCGCGACAGGAAGCAGCCAGTTGCACTGGATCGGGGGACGACGGACGCAAGGCCTGAGGCGGGGTCAGCACCGGATGGGGTCTCAGAGGCAGAAGGAACACGGCCACCCCCGTGGCCGCGGCGTGGACGGTGCGGGAACAGGAAGACACGCCTCTCCCGCTGGCCCTTCCCTCCTGGGGGTCGGGGCAGAGCAGGTGGTCCTGGGCCCCCGGGCTCCCAGCAGTGCCCGCGAAGCTTCCAGGCAGGGCGGGCCACCTCCACCCTCTCGGGCCACGGTCACTGCACAGGGCCGCACCCTCTGGCACGATTCCAGAATCTCGGGGCCTGAACACCCCACACAGCCCGGACAGCAGCCCGTGAGCCAGGGCCACGAGCCTGTCGCCCGCCGGCCAGCCTCTGCCCTCTTAAGCCCCCCCCGCCCCCCCAGCACTGCTCGAATAGCCACTTTTCTCTGCCCTTCTCCGGCCTCTCCTCACCCCCCTCACGCACTTCAGAGCATCTAGAGCCCCAACAGGCCCCGGACTTGCTGCCACACACCCTCTTGTCTCTTTCTGCCCTGTGTGCTTCTCCCTTTCTGGACAGTCTGAATTTATAACCCTAACAACCCCTGGACACAAGACTCCAGCTGCACTTCACCCTTCTTGCAGCTGTGGACGCCCTCATTCTCCATTCACTTCTCTCCAAGGAGGAAGGGTTGGCCCCAGGGTGATAATATGCATCTAGAAATCAAGATTATAAGACTCGTTGTCAAATTATTTCCTCTTGTAGATGCCCTTTGCTAGATTATTTTCTTAAACAGCTTCATTAATAAAGATGTATTCATAATAATTACAACTTAATGGCTGCTTACTATGGGTCAGAACTATACATATTAACCACCGAACATGCATCCAGAATTCTGTGAAGTGAGAAGAAAATTCCAGAAGAGATGGTGCAGGAGGCCAGGCTGGTTACCGTTTATTTGGGTGCCGTGACCTGTGGACGGGCAGAAAATCAAAGGACTCTGGGGAGAGGGGTTAATGGGAAAGGATCCAGGGACACCATAAATCCTGATCACAAGGAGTATTAGGCTTCCCGTGGGTGACAAGAAGGCAGGGAGGGTCCCCCAGGAAGGGGAGGGGGGAGCACACAGAGGGGACAGGCACGGCTCCCAGCCACCAGGGCAGAAAAGAACAGAATCCCACCTACGAGAGGCAGAACCACGTACTTTAGTCTCAACAAACATCACCGATG
The DNA here is from genome assembly GCF_003676395.1 of Aethalodelphis obliquidens. Lineage (NCBI taxonomy): Eukaryota > Metazoa > Chordata > Mammalia > Artiodactyla > Delphinidae > Aethalodelphis > Aethalodelphis obliquidens. The sequence continues at coordinate 11,291,114 of NW_020837969.1, forward strand.
CCCCCCGCACAACCCACACTGAGAAACACACATGCTTGCACACACACAGACATGCATGCAGACCTGTAGGGGTGCACACGCGCATACACACGTGCACACCTGCAGCCATGCACACACTTACATACACACATGCACACCTGTAGCCATGCACACACTTGCATACACACATGCACGCCTGCAGCTGCGTGCACACTTGCATACACACATGCACGCCTGCAGCCGTGCACACACACGCAGGCACACAGACGCACGCACAGGTTCCCCTACTGTGGACACCAAAGAAGGCGTCCTGCCAAGTGACTCTCAGTCTCTGCCTTGAGGGGCAGCAGGACGACGGGTCCGCCCAGCTGGGGGGTGACGGCTCCGTCCCTGGCAGACGTCAAGTGCTGCACCATGGGGGCAGGTCTGTGGGCCCCTGGGTGGCGCCTGCATGGTCATATACAGCCGTCGGACCCAGGGGGTCAGGACTAAATGGACGTTAAAGATTCTCCCACTGAGCTCTCCAACGAACCTCCTTCTTGCCTCTGAAGAAACACTCCCGCTGCACAGCTACCCTGAAGAACTCCAACAGGTCAGGAACCTTCGAAACACTGGCCCACAGACGTCCTCACACAGGCCGGGGCCTCTGAGTGCCTCAAGCCTGAGAACAGCACAGTGAGATCCTCAGAAGGGCGACTGGGCATGTCGGGCAGACGAGACTCGAGCAAGCAGGCACCCAGGACAGGGTAAGGTGGCCTCCTTTAAAAAGTGGCCCCATTTTTAAACTTTTTTAAATGTCATCCAACAGTGCGGTCTTACCAATGCGCTTCTTCCATGTAAGCACTGCAGAGGCCTCAATTAAAGCAAGTAGGAATGCTTATCCAATTACAGTAATTATAACATTAATTCATAACATTTAAGCCCTTTTAATAATCCAAAGCGAGTTCACAGTTAATAGCAACTGTTCGATATGCATCATTAGTAAAATGCATTGTTGCCAAAGACGCCTCATCGTCCCATGGACTTTGTTAGGCACTCGAGCCAGCAGGCAACAGGGCATCAGGCAAGCTGAACTCACCCGTTTCCAGCCTGTTTTTCCAGTTCCCAGCTTAGCCCGCCTCAGATGCACCTCATTCTTCTATCCTGCTGCCCACTACTGCAGCCCCGCTTTGCCACGTGACTTATCCTCCACGCTTCTCCCCGCCGCCCGCCAGCCAAGCTCACACCCTTCAGGGCCCTGGTGCCTCCGCAGCCCCACTCACTAGACAGGGGCTCAAGGCAGCGACTGCTCAGGGAGGGAAGGGCCCAGCATGCGGCGGAACATCGAGACGAGGTTCTGCTCAGCTCCCGGAAGCTCCCCACTTTCGTAGGGAGGAAACCAGCTAACCCCAAAGAAGGCCTGTGGGTAGGGACCTCCAGGGATCCTGTAACCCGACACACATCAAGCCGCCTCCAGTCTCCTGACATCCTAGGTCAGAACACACAACCAACCTCAAGACCCTCAGGAGAATAGCCAGTGGGAAGCCCATCAGTAAACATTTACCTCCGGGGCCAACAGAGACAAGCAGTTATTGTTTGCTGGGCCTTGTGTGCACTCCCTGCCAGGCCCTGAGCGGAGCTGGGCCAGAGTCGGGAGGAAGGCGGGACCCACGCCCTGTCAGGAAAACTTGGAGGTGACAGACGAGAGCCTGACGCAGAAACCACCACATGAAAACACGGCAGGGCCCCCAGGACACCAAGTGTCGCTGCGGGTTTGGTGTGCCTGGAACTCTCGGCGTTGCCGGATGGGACATAAGAAAGAGCGACACGCAGAGGACTGCGCGCACCTCTCCAAAAGTTAAACCCACAAGTGTGGCCCAGCAGCTCCCCTCCCGGTAGTTACCCAAGAGAAATGCAAACATATGTCCGCAGAATGGCCCACCTCATCCACGAAAGCCAAACGCTGGTAACGACCCACAGAGATGGGACAAACAACGCCGTGGTCTGTTCATGGTCATACAGTGGAGTCCTCACCCTAATGAAAGGAAACGGCGATTGACTGGCGTTCAACAACGTGAAAAAATCTTAAACACATTACGTTGAGTGAAAGAAACCAAACAGTAAAGCGCAATCTGTATGGACCCATTTTGTTGTCAAGAACAGGCACATCCACTCTATGGTGACAGAGGTCGGAGAGTAATCGTCTCTGGGGGCCTCTGGGAGGGGACGCTTCCTAGAAATGGGTACAAAGGAGGTTTCTGGGGTTATGGTCTCTACTGCGTTTGGGAGGGTAGTTACGTGGTTATGTCACATTCACTACCGGTCCATTTTATTGCATGTAAATCATTCCTCAGTAAAAACTTATCAAAGAAGTGATGTCAGGTGTCCCGATGGGAATTAACTGAAGCTCAAGACGGGGCCTGCAGACAGGCGCTGGCAGGTAGGGGGGCTGCACAGACAAAGGGCCCCTTACCCGTGCCTGAAAGGGAACAAAAAGGGCCAGATTAGTTGTTGGGGAGCATCTGATGCCACGAGGCTTTAGGGGGGAGGGAAGGTGGTCCCAGGAGAGACACCTGGTGGAGGGCCGTGCGGGGTCCAGCAGAGAGCAGGCCAGGGGGCGGGGCTGGGAGGGGAGCTGAGCACCAGGCACCTGCGGCTGCAGAACTGGGCAGGGGTCAGGGGTCAGGTCGCAGAAAGGCTTACAGGTCGTGCCAAAGGGGTCTCAATTCCCCTACTGGAGGCTGGGAGCTGGCGAAGGATTTTAAGCAGGGGAACGAGGTGATGGATCAGGCCTGTGCTTTCGTGAAGGACAAATGAGGGGGCCCTGAGACCACTGCAGAGGAATCCGCTCGGACTGAAACAGTGACCAGAGAACAGCAGTGAGGGCTGAGCCAGGGCAGCAGCTCTAGGAATGAAGCACCAGCAGGAAGGACAGCTCTCCCCAGACCCCTGGATACCACATTAAAGGTTTCTAAATGGCGCTTAAAATCAAGAAAGAATTCAACCAGCTGCACAGAAATCCTGAGGATTTCCTGAAAAGCAGAGGTCAGTGTGGACGGCTCGTGGGCCACGCGAAGCGGCGAGAAGGTGGCCGTGAGGACGCAGAGAGCAGGCGGGTCCCGAGCAACACAGCTCGTCCTCACTGTAGGGGTCCCCGGGCCTGAACTCCCCTACTTTGTTCAGGCTCAAGTTACAGTGCTATTCGCCATGGGAACGGATCAATAACAGATAGCAAATAGGTGTCTTTCAACAGACACACACGTAAGACAAGGTCTAACCGGCTGACGGAAACGTGAGGTGAGTCCGCTGATTCCTAGTCTGCAGCGGTTTCACAGAGTACAGCCATCAAAGGAGGAAACGCACGTAGGCTCCCTAAACAGTCGCCCCTCCCTGGGGTGCTGTGCTAGGGCATGGGCTGCTGGGCCTCTCCCCGGGCTGCCCAGAGGGCTCCAGGGCGGCCCGTCAGCCACTGCGACCCGCGACCCAGGACCCAGCACAGGTCACTGTCACGGCACACGAGGCAGACGGTTCTGCTGACTCAGGTCCGGGGAATGATTCCGGTTGTTAGAAACAGTTCCTGCCATCAGCCCCGTGCGATTTCAGAAGCACAGATGGACAGACGACCCGGATCATTCAGCACGAGGACATCACGCCATGAGGACAGGACACCCGATTCAACCAACAGAAAGAGAAACAGAGAAGCAGCCCTCGTGACACCAACGTGGTGACAACAGGTGGCAGGAAGCACCGTGCCAAGTTCTGTGGAAAGGTCTGAATAGAGGCGTCGGAAATGAAAACATAATAATCATGATAAAACAGGAGGAGAGGCTGGGGACGCCGAAGGGCAGTTACTGAGCTGCAGGGCAGGCGAGGCTTCCACTGGAAAACCGCACACGGTGTGGGGTTTGACAAACACGAGGTGACAGGCAGGAGGAATGACTCCAGGACCCGATGCCTGTCCAACAGGACTTGCAACGGGAGACCAGAGAGAGCAGGAAGGAGGAGAAGACAGAGAGAAGACAGATTCCCGAACACAAAGGGAAAGCGGCAGCTGGAGCTTGAAGGTGCCTGAGGGCAGCAGGAGACAAGACAGAGCAGGACTCCAGCCAGGACGGCGGGGGCACAGCCCCGTGAAACTCCGAAGATCAGATCAAATCACGGCGGGAAGGGCGCGGGTCACCCATGAAGAAGAAAGACGACGAGGTGCAATCAGACCTCAGGCACATGGCCGTGGCTGTGAAGGGTAATGACTGAAGTTTCATTCCAGCACTCAGTAAAATTAGATTTTACGTGGGAATAAAATATTTTTAGTCACCGAAGGACTCTGAAAGCTTTCCCACTCACAGATGTTAACAAAGGCCCTCTCCAGAAGACAGACGCCAGCAAAGTGAAAAATGAATAAAAATTAAGGAGGAGACACGGGAGAAGAGCCAACGGCAAATGAAGCCGGGAAGGAGGCGCAGGGCACGGCGGACAGGCCGCAGCCAGGCCGGAACGTCCGGCTGAGGGTCACTGGAACTGAGGCTCAGATAAAATTATGCACGTGTGCTCAACCTCACCAGTGATCTGGGAGTTAATTAAAATCATGGTATGACAACTCTTCGTCAGAGCAGAAATCGTAGAAGGTGGCTAAAATTCAAACTGGTAAACACTTTATCCATCAAAGTCACAGGCATGAATATTCATTGATTCAGCAATTCCACACATTCACAAAGATGAGTATGCAAGGTTGACTATTATAGCATTGCTTATTCTAGGAAGAAAGAAACAGAAACGACCTACGTGCCCATCACCAGGAGAATGGTTAAGCAGATCACAACACATCCACACCACAATGTGCCGTGCAAATAAAGCCGGGAAGGAAGGGCGGCTAAAGAGACGTGACAACGAAACGTAAATCTGATCCTCACCTGGAGTCTGTACAAAAGGGAAAAAGGCGATAAAAGACATGATTGGGTCAATTGACAAAACTGGGCTGTGGGTGGTACATTAGCTAAACACACTCTATGATGTAAAGTTGACACTGATCCCTGTACTGTGACTATGGACTGACTGTCCCTATTTCTGAGAAACACGTACTGAAGGATCTAGAGGTGACCTGCAAGGACAGTTGCCACTTACGCTCACGTGGTTCACAAAAAACATACAGTCTATGTGAGCCGGTGTGCAGAGAAAGGAGCGTGACAAAACAGTGACAACGGGTGAATGTGGGTGAGATGCAATGGGTGTCTTTCTACTGTTCCTTTCTTGAAATTTTCCTCAGTTTGAAATTAAAAGGTTTGAAATAAAAAGGTTTCTTTAAAGGAATAAAGTAGATTTTTATGCACATACATTAAAATGGAAAGCTGTTTGGCACATTAAGTGAGAAAACTGGCTGGAGAACACAATGCACAGCACGATCTTATTTATGTTAGAACTCTACACGGGGACACAAATATACATTCATAATGTATATACAGTTATTCGTACAAGTACAAAAAGATGCAGTTACATCTAGGGAGGATGAGAACTTCGGGGGCTTAGAAATTTTGCATTCAACTGTGAATTACCTGGAGTATTTTCAAATCTCTTAAAAACATACTCTTTGTTGAATTGTTTTCACTTGACAACACTGGCGGGAGTGGAGAGAGATGAAGATTGTGGCGAAGGTGATGACCCCGGCTGCCCCCAGCTTTTCACTGCACAGAACCAGCTGGTCACACGCTCCCAGCGTCAGGAGTGGAAGCGTCATTCACTCAGAAAACACGCAAGACGCCAACGATGGTTCCGTCGAGGTGCCGGGATTACAACTGATCGTCGCGTGCTTCTTTGTACTTTTCAGTACCCTCCAAGTTTTCTACAATGCACTTGTATTACTTTGAAAATTGGGCAAATTATATATAGTTTATATATATATAACGTAATATATTATCTAATTAAATCTCCAACGTTAATTGTAACAAAGGATGGTTCAAAAGCATGTGTCAAATGAAGGTGAAAACGTGGAGAGAGCACGCCGGGCTTTTTACCCAGAAAGAAGCAGGGAAATGGGGAAGCGCACTGCTGGCTTCCTGGCAGCAGAGGCCACGTGCAATTCTGTTGCAAGAGGGGGTCTGCCCAGAGTCTACCCTGGGCGTCGGGGTAAACCTACCACCCTGGCCGCCTGGGCCTCCCTCCCCCAAGTGCCACGCAGGTGCCCAGGCATCCCGACCCTCACGCCCCCGCGTTCATAAAGTATCTTCATCTTTCACATACGAAAACCACCAAGGAGCAGGAAGAGGGTACTTCAGCACTCGAGGGTAGGAAGTGGAATCAGATCATTCGTGTCACCGACTCAGCCTCTTTGCACTTGGTCACGTCATCCCCACCCCACCGTCACATCCCCTTCATCCGTCCTGTCGTTCCTGGACGTCCAAGACACCCTTCACTCACTGCCCTGGAAACACGGCCTCGGAGCCCCCCGGGGAACTAATGTCCCCCTCTCCCCTTCCCGTCCAGTCCTGTCAACCTCTGAGGCCCTGACAGATCCAAAATCCCCCAGGACCCGCGAAAGGGACCCTTCCTCCTTCATGACCTTCCATCCCGTGGCCCCAGCAGGGAGGGCCAGCCCAGACCCCAGGGGGTGGTCTGTGGTCATCACCACCATCCCAGCCGGGGATGTCCCCAACTTCCACAGGAGGAAACGGACTGCCGGCCACACCACTCGTTCCAGAGAGACCTCAGGGTCATATCCCGGGCCAGCTGCCCGGGGCAGGCCTGTGCTTCCCTCCCAGAGCCGGACGAGGGGGCCCGGGCCTGCAGGGCCCTGACACCCCCATAAGGACGCCCTGAAGCCAGAACGTCCGACCCACAAGCAGCAGCCTGAGGGTGGGCGCAGAGGCTCCCCGAGGCGGTCCGAGTCCGGGGCCCGAGTCCCGTTTGTGGCCCCTTGGGCGGGACCTCCCTGCAGCCTGAGCCAGGGAGACGCAGCCGGAGCTGGGCAGGGGTGGGGGTGGGAGGGCCGGGGGGTCACCAGGGCCCCGAGGGGGCAGGACGAGACGGCACTGCACCTGCAACGCCAGGACGTCATCCAACCACGGCCGAGGTCTGTTCCCTTTTCCCCACGTCAGGGGTCACGCTACAGTGATCGAGAAATAAGGCGTGCACGGGGCCGGGCCTCAAAGATGCTTGCCCCTGGGTTTTTATAGGATTGGGGGGAAATATTACACAACCTTGCATGTTTTCAAATTGGCATCTAATATTCTCCATAAATTCAAGTGTCAAAGGACATAAAACCTGGTATAATTGACATTGGACATTTTGAGAGAAAACTCACGTCACACGTCTCAGCTGGAGCCTAAATGCTGTATAGACTTGATACCAACCACCATCCACGTAAAAACACGTGAGCAAGCTGGTCTCTGATGGTCTAAAGCATTACATCTCTCATTTTTGTTCTTAAATTCTCATTTTCATCCCACCTTCCCCACAGAACTGAATCCTGCTCAGACGCAGATTTAGGTTCGAAAGGCTGCTTTCTCAGCGCGCGCACCACACGCATATACACATTTATGTATATAAAGTCAGAAATGTATTGTTCAAGTTTATGTGGCATAAAGATTGCAAATAATAATTTCCACCTGACTAAATTTTCATGACTCTTAGACTTGCATAATTGACCCAAAAATAGAAATATATTATAAATTTTGGTGAATTTTTTTTTTTTTTTTGGCCACACGGCTTGAGGGATCTTAGTTCCCTGACCAGGGATTGAACCCGGGCCCTTGGCAGTGAGAGTGCAGAGTCCTAACCACTGGAGTGCCAGGGAATTCCCTGCTGAATGAGTATTAAATATTAACATTTAAAATTTAATTGGAAATGCATCTCCATGAGATAGAGATTTTTTTCCAATCATTAGTGTGTCCATTGATAAATATTACTTTTTAGTGAAGGAAACAGTTCAGCATCAATGACTTTTTCAATAGCTGTAAGTACAGAGAAACTTACATTAACAAGTGGGTGACAATGTAACAAGCACCTTGTTATGGCAATGACCCTCAATTCTACCATCAAAAATATCTTTGTTAATTAGCTACCAACTCTATTTCATCCTCTTTCAATTATGTTGAAAGCAGGTAAGGAGACACCAAAAATAATTTGTACCTACTCATTAGAGTCATTAACTTTGTCAACGGCAACACTGTTGTCTTTCCCCTGATGGCCTCTCCTACCCAGCAACACGCAGAGATTCAGGATGATGGGTGCAGACCTTGCCTTTACGAAGTGGGAGAAAGGTGCAAATGAGACCAGAGGAGAAAAGAGAGGTTCAAGCATAACAAACACTTTCTTAGATTAATATATTTTAGGGAAAAAAGCACATATGAAACTTACAATCAGGAAATTAATTTCCTTAAAACACTCTCATCCTGTTCTCCATAAAAAGCCTGATGCACTGACAGAAGGAGCACCTCATTTTGAAGACACTGAATTAAGAAAAAGAAATAACACAAATTCCCTTTCCTACCTAAAATGTCAAGAATGTATCTGCCTTTTGCACTCAGCTTTGTAAACTCAGAAAACAGTCCCTGTGATATTTCCCCATGTACACAAGCTCATGAGATTACTTTAAAAATATGAAAACCATACTAAACCAAGATAAGTGACAGATGCTCACGTGCCTCTTAACCCCCGAACTGTGTTCTCCTGCTAGAAGGAGCTGCAAAGCACCTTCTGCAGCGTTTCTAAGCAATTCAGTCTCAAGCAGCAGCAGGCAGAGGCACGCGTATTAACACCTGGGGACGTTTCAGGAACCGTTTGCAAGCAGACTTAAGATCTGCCTTGGTCACAGGATTCTTTCACTGTTAAAGTATTTCCTAGAAAAATCACAGTCTTCAGGGTAACCCAAGTGACTTGGGCAACTTTACTTAACCCTGCAATAACTGATGACTCCTTCCAACTGTCCCAGACATCGTGCTGTCATAGTTCGACTTTCCTGGATAAGATGGGCAGCCACACACAATGTCTGAGCCACTGGTGTGCGCTGAGATGTTTGGGGTGAGTACCTATGGCTTGTCATGTATAGTTGACAGCACCATGAGAGGTGAAGGGGACCTGAAGGGCCCTTGAAATCCCCTGAGGAGGGCTTGTACTTGAGGACAGGGGGAGGGGGAAGGGTAAGCTGGGACGAAGTGAGAGAGTGGCATGGACATATATACACTACCAAATGTAAAATAGATGGCTAGTGGGAAGCAGCTGCATATCACAGGGAGATCAGCTCAGTGCTTTGTGACCACATAGAGGTGTGGGACAGGGAGGGTGGGAGGGAGACACAAGACGGAGGGGATATGGGGATACATGTATACATATAGCTGATTCACTTCGTTATACAGCGGAAACTAACACAACATTGTAAAGCAATTATACTCCAATAAAGATGTTAAAAAAGAAAAAAAGAAAAAAGAAATAGTTCTAAACCAGAAATATTCTAAGTTAGGCATGTGACTGGCAGATGTAAGTTCATGCTCAAAGAGCCCTCAATTACCTTGACATATAAGCTATAACTTCAGGTTTCAAAGTGTTGATTGGAATTTTCTGTAACAGTAATGTAACCCAAATTTGTTTGGGTTTGTTTCTCAAGTCTTTTTACGAAGAATTAAAATATTTTTTCGAGCATTAAAATTAAGCAATGCGTGATCTACAGATCCAATGCAATCTTTATCAATATACCAATGGCATTTTTTTCACAGAACTAGAACAAATAATTTTAAAATGTCTATGGAAACATAAAAGACCCTGAATAGCTAAAACAATCTTGAGAAAGAAGATCAGAGCTAAAGGAATCACACTCCCTGACTTCGGACTATACTACAAAGCAACATTAACCAAAACAGTATGGTACTGGCACAAAAACACACATAGATCAATGGATCAGGATAGAGAGACCAGAAATAAACCCACATCTCTGGTCAATTAATCTACAACAAGGCAACAACATACAATGGAGAAAAGTCAGTCCCTTCAATAAGTGGTGCTGGGAAAACTGGACAGCTACACGTCCATGACATCAATTAGAACATTCCCTAACACCATATACAAAAATAAACTCAAAATGGATTAAAGGCCTAAATGTAAGACCAGACACCATGAAACTCCTAGAGGAAAACATAGGCAAAACCCTCTTTGACATAAACCGTAGTGATTTTTTCTGGATCTGTGTCTTAAAGCAAAGGAAATAAAAGCAAAAATAAACAAATGGGACCTAATTAAATTTAAATGCTTTTGCACAGCAAAGGAAACCATTAACAAAATAAAAAGACAACCTACTGAATGGGAGAAAATATTTGTAAATGATATGACCAGTAAGGGGTTAATATCCAACATATATGAACAGCTCATACAACTCAACATCAAAAAAAAGCCAGTTAAAAACTGGGCAGAAGACCTGAATAGACATTTTTCCAAAGAAGACATACAGATGGTCAACAAGCCCATGAAAAGATGCTCAACATCGTTAATCATTAGGGAAATGCAAATCAAAACCACAATGAGATGTCACCTCACACTTGTCAGGACAGCCATCATCAAAAAGAACACAAATCACAAATTTTAGAGAAGATGTGGAGAAAAGGGAACCCTCCTATACTGTTGGCGGGAATGTAATTTGGTGCAGTCATTATGGAAAACAGTATGAAGTTCTCCTTGAAAAACTAAAAATAGAGTTGCCATATGATCCAGCAATTCCACTCTTGGGTATATATCTGAAACAAACACACACACTAATTCAGAAAGATACATACACCCCAATGTTCACAGAAGCACTGTCTACGATATGTAAACAGCCAAGATATGGAAGCAACCTAATTATCCATCAACAGACGAGTGAATAAAGAAGATATGGTATATATATATATACAATGGAATACTACTCAGTCCTAAAAAAGAATGAAATGTTGCCATTTGCAGCAACCTGGATGGACTTGGAGGGTATTATGCTTAGCGAAATAAGTCAAACAGAGAAAGACAAATACTGTATGATATCACTTATATGTGGAATCTAAAAAATACAACAAATTAGTGAATATAACAAAAAAGAAGCACACTTGGGCTTCCCTGATGGTGCAGTGGTTGAGAATCTGCCTGGCAATGCAGGGGACATGGTTTTGAGCCCTGGTCCCCTGGTGTGTATAACACAGGGATATAGCCAGTTTTTATAATAACTATAAATGGAGTATAATCTTCAAAAATTGTGAATCACTATATTGTACACCTGTAACTTATATAATATTGTACATCAATTTTTTCTAATTCTGCAATGAAAAAACAATAATAATAAAAATATATAGGGGACTTCCCTGGTGGTGCAGTGGTTAAGAATCCGCCTGCCAATGCAGGGGACACAGGTTCGATCCCTGGTCCGGAAGATCCCACATGCCGTGGAGCCACAAAGCCCGTGTGCCACAACTACTGAGGCCACTCACCACAACTACTGAAGCCTGCATGCCTAGAGCCTGTGCTCCACAACAAGGGAAGCCACCGCAATGAGAAGCCCACGTACTACAACGAAGAGTAGCCCCCGCTCACCTCAACTAGAGAAAGCCTGTGCGCAGCTACGAAGACCCAACGTGGCCAAAAAGTAAAATATAAAAAAATATATAGGACAAGAAAAAATTAACTAGTGCATGAATATTGACTAAGAATTGAGGACGGTTAACTTTAAAATATTGATCACATGAAATAACTGCAAGCATCTCAATATTATAATATTTAGGAATTTATAAAAAACTGGTAGTCTACTGAGACAGTTTATTTGTTATGTGTCATCAACCCCAAAGGCAGTCTGAAGCCTTGCATGGTTTGAAAGGAGAATTCATGCAAGACATCTACCAAGGTCCCACCAGTAATTAGAAGTTAACTGTGTGATTCTGCTGAGCAGGAGCCATTCCCCATATCTTGAATCATAGTGTTATCATCTCCTAAATGCATTCAACTCTTCCCTCTTAACATCACAAACAAAAATTATAGCACAAGAATTGGGTTACATACTGGTTGCTGCAGAAAATTCTAACAAACATATGTCAGGAAGTGAGGCTGTAGTTCCCATAGCAACAATCACAGGGGCCCTTAGACTGATTCTCTGCATTTGTGTTGTTTGACTCTAAGAAGTAACTTAATTCCTTAACGTGTCATGTAAACATTCAACCAAAACCCTGTGTCACATGAATTCCTTTCTTCCTTTTGTGTAAATGGTCATAGAGTCCTGTAACCACCATCACCCTCCACATTCACAGAACTAATGTGGTGCTTTAACAACACTTCATTTTTTTATTAACATCTTTATTGGAGTAAAATTGCTTAACAATGGTGTGTTAGTTTCTGCTGTATAACAAAGTGAATCAGGTATACGTATACATATATCCCCATATCTCCTCCCTCTTGCGTCTCTCTCCCACCCTCCCTCTAGGTGGTCACAAAGCACCAAGCTGATCTCGCCATGCGATGCAGCTGCTTCCCACTAGCTATCTATTTACATTTGATAGAGTATATATGTCAATGCCACTCTCTCACTTCATCCCAGCTTACCCGTCCCACTCCCCATGTCCTCAAATCCATTCTCTACGTCTGGGTCTTTATTCCTGTCCTACCCCTAGGTTCTTCAGAAACTTTTTTTTTTTTACATTCCATATATATGTGTTGGCATATGGTATTTGTTTTTCTCTTTCTGACTTACTTCACTCTGTATGACAGCCTCTAGGTCCATCCACCTCACTACACATAACTCAGTTTCGTTCCTTTTTATGGCTGAGTAATATTCCATTTTTATATGTGCCACATCTTCTTTATCCATTCATCTGTCGATGGACACTTAGGTTGCTTCCATGTCCTGGCTATTGTAAATAGAGCTGCAATGAACATTGTGGTACATGACTCCTTTTGAATGATGGTTTTCTCAGGGCATATGCCCAGTAGTGGGATTGCTGGGTCGTATGGTACTTCTACTTTTAGTTTTTTAAGGAACCTCCATACTGTTCTCCATAGTGGCTGTATCAATTTACATTCCCACCAAGAGTGCAAGAGGGTTTCCTTTTCTCCACACACACTCCAGCATTTATTGTTTGTAGATATTTTGGATTATGGCCATTCTGACTGGTGTGAGGTGATACCTCATTGTAGTTTTGATTTGCATTTCTCTAATGATTAGTGATGTTGAGCATTCTTTCATGTGTTTGTTGGCAATCTGCATATCTTCTTTGGAGAAATGTCTATTTAGGTCTTCTGCCCATTTTTGGATTGGGTTGTTTGTTTTTTTGATATTGAGCTGCATGAGCTGCTTGTAAATTTTGGAGATGAATCCTTTGTCAGTTGCTTCGTTTGCAAATATTTTCTCCTATTCTGAGGGTTGTCTTTTCATATTGTTTATAGTTTCCTTTGTTGTGCAAAAGCTCTTAAGTTTCATTAGGTCCCATTTGTTTATTTTTGCTTTTATTTCCATTTCTCTAGGAGGTGGGTCAAAAAGAATCTTGCTGTGATTTACGTCATAGAGTGTTCTGCCTATGTTTTCCTCTAAGAGTTTTATAGTGTCCAGTCTTACATTTAGGTCTTTAATTCATTTTGAGTTTATTTTTGTGTATGGTGTTAGGAAGTGTTCTAATTTCATTCTTTTTTTTTTTTTTTTTGCGGTACACGGGTCTCTCACTGCTGTGGCCTCTCCTGTTACAGAGCACAGGCTCCAGACGCGCAGGCTCAGTGGCCATGGCTCACGGGCCCAGCCGCTCCACGGCATGTGGGATCTTCCTGGACCGGGGCACGAACCCGTGTCCCCTGCATCGGCAGGCGGACTCTCAACCACTGCGCCACCAGGGAAGCCCCTAATTTCATTCTTTTATATGTAGCTCTCCAGTTTTCCCAGCACCACTTATTGAAGAGGCTGTCTTTTCTCCATTGTATATTCTTGCCTCCTTTATCACAGATAGGTGACCATATGTGCGTGGGTCTATCTCTGGGCTTTCTATCCTGTTCCATTGATCTATATTTCTGTTTTTGTGCCAGTATCATACTGTCTTGATTACTGTAGCTTTGTAGTATAGTCTGAAGTCCGGGAGCCTGATTCCTCCAGCTCCTTTTTTCTTTCTCAAGATTGCTTTGGCTATTCGGGGTCTTTTGTGTTTCCATACAAATGGTGAAATTTTTCAACACTTCATTTTTAAGAGGGATGTGAACACTAATAAATTAATTATAGCACTTAATCACAGGTGTAGTCAGTGTCAAGTGTTTTCACATTTTCATTCATTGTTTGCATTTTAAGCTATTTAATTTTTTAAAAACCCTGAGGTAATATTAAGTTTTTTTCTTTAATGTTTTTTGCCCTTCTATGAGTATCATTAGGAATCAAACCCCTTTATTAACAAGAGTCAAGAAATAATAAGGAAAAATGTTAATTGCATTTAGACAATGGAGAAAATATAGGCAAAAATTTTTAACACAAAATTTTAATATTCAATTAATATAATGCATTTATAAATTTGACCCTATAAGGTGTCCGAGGCCAAGGAATTTAGTACTTATTAATAATAAATATGAAATGTTAAAACAAATAAATGCTAGTAGGATCCTTAACAGACATGTGACTAATGTAAATAAAGGTGACTTGATAACAAAAGTTTAAAAAATGGTTATATATACATATTTTCATAACTGACCTGAAACAAAACTAAAAAGTGCTTTTAAAGTCATAAATCACAAACAGGCCAAATGGATGAAGGGGGTCAAAAGGTGCAAACTTCCAGTTATAAACTAAATAATTCCTGGGATGTAATGTACTGCCTGGTGAGTTAATAATTCTATATTGCATATTTGAAAGTTGCTGAGAGTACATCCTAAAAGTCCTCATCACAAGTAGAAAACAAAAAATGTGTAACTATATGTGGTGATGGATGGTAACTAGACTTATTGTGGTGATCATTTCACAATATATACAAATATTGAGTCATTATGTTGTACACCTGAAACTAACATTATGGTATGTGTCAATTTAAAAAAAAAAAAATCACGAACACTACACAACTGCATGGAGTTAACAGTAATTCCCTCCAAATGCTGCTTCCCCTTATACACAATCTAACACAAGTGGATTTATCTTGGTACTCTTTGTTGACATCTTCAATAATTTGTATTCTGGTACAGGAGAGATCCCTTCCAGCCCTTAGAAAAGGGATTTGACATTGTGATATAGTAAGACCAGTATGATTGGTCTCCATCCCAGTTGCTGGCAGAAGAGTTTCTAAAACCCTTGGGATTTCTGAGTGAGACAGGTAAAAGGAGAGTCTTTGTTATTCATAACAAGCCCCTTTCAACCCTCCTGAGCTATGCTAATGGAGTGATTCTAGGAGGACGGGGGCTGGTTGTCAGGGGAACCAGCTGATTAGAGGGTTGGAACTTTCCGCCCCACCCCCGACTCCAAGAGGGGAGAGGGGCTGGGGATTGAGTTAAATCACCAGCCGCCAATGATTTAATCAATCGTGCTTCTGCAGTGGAACCTCCAAGGAAACTCTCAAGGAAGGATTCAGAGGCCTTGGTGGACCCGGGGAGGGGCAGGGGAGGGGGCTGGCGTATCCAGAGGGCAGGGAAGCCCCCTGCCCTCCTCACCCCTCACTCTGTGTGTCTCTTCCTCTCTACTATCTGGCTGTTCCTGAGTTGTATCCTTTATAACACCTTCTTGTGTTCTGTGGGTTGCAGCAAATTATTGAACCCAAAGAAGGGATCATGGGAACCCCAATTTGCAGCCAGTCAAAAGTACAGGTGATAACCTGGGACTTGCTGCTGCATCGCGAGGCGGTGAGGTCCTGTGGGCTGAGCCCTTAACCTGCGGGTCTGTGGTGACCCTGAGAGCTAGTGTCAGAACTGAATTCAACTCTGGACACCCAGCTGGTGTCGGGAGACTTGCTGGTTGGTGCAGGAAAACCCACACTTTTGGTGTCAGAAGTGCTGTCGGGAGAAACAGATCAGGGGCAAAAGGAAAGCAAAGAGGCTGGAAGACTCTGCAGTGACCCCAGCAGACTACACGAGGAGGCAGGAGCTGACATCCTCTGTCACTAAGACGGGAGGTGCAGGCACGCAGGGGGCTGGAGGGCACATGATGGCAGAAAGAAGGTTCTGGAACCCAGAGAACATAAGTCACCCTCACCTTCCTAGAATAACTTCTTAGAACAACTTGGCAGATCTGTGAAAACACACAGGCAGACCTCAGAGCTACTGCAGGTTTGACTCCAGACCACCTCAATAAAGCAAATATCATGATAAAGTGAGTCACGAATTTTTTTGTTTCCCAGTGCATATAAAGTTATGTTTACACTAGACTGTAGTCCATTAAGTGTGCAACAGCATTATGTCTACAAAAAATGTACAGACCTTAATTTTAAAATACTTTACTAGGGACTTCCCTGGTGGCGCAGTGGTTAAGAATCCACCTGCCAATGCAGGGGAAACGGGTTTGAGCCCTGGTCTGGGAAGATCCCACATGCCGTGGAGCAACGAAGTCCGGGTGCCACAACTACTGAGCCCTCATGCCACAACTACTGAAGCCTGCACACCTAGAGCCCGTGCTCCGTGACAAAGAGAAGCCACTGCAATGAAAAGTCCATGCACTGCAACAAAGAGTAGCCCCTGCTCACCGCAACTAGAGAAAGCCCGTGCTCAGCGATGAAGACCCAATGCAGCCAAAAATAAATAAATTTATTTTAAAAAAATGCTAACCATCATCTGAGCCTTCAGCGAGTCATAGCAGTAACATCAAAGATCACTGATCACAGATACCATAACAAATATAATCATAATGAAAACCTTGAACTATTTTAAGAATTACCAAAATGTGACACTGACACAGAGACACAAAGCATGCAAATGCAGTTAGAGAAATGCCACCAATAGAATTGCTTGAAGGGCTGCCACAAACCTTCAATTTGTAAAAAAAGTCAGTGTCTGAGAAGCGCAGTAAACCCAGGTCTGCCTGTATCGTGCTTCCCCTTTACCCAATATTCCAAGGATGCTCCCAGCTGCACTGCTGTGAAACACACAGCTTGAAACCCCGTGTGTGCGTGTGTGTGAGTGCATATGTGTGTGTGTGTGTGTGTGCACGCGTGCTAACGCCTAGATGCATTCTGTTTGTGCTGTATGGACTCTAGGCTATTCATCCACTAAAAGGAGTAAAGACCTGTATGTACTTAGGTAGAGAACCCTCCAATGTGCGCCGGTAGGGGAATGAAGTTTTTTGCAGAAAACATAATCACATTCATGTTACAAAAAGCCGTTTGTGGGCAAAGGACCAGGTCCAGAACTATCCTGCCCAATACAACACCCAATAACCACGTGTTTCTCGAGCACCTGGGGTGTGTTTAGTCCCAATGAGATGTACCGTGGTGTAAAACGTCAGATTTAGAAGGCGTAGTACAAAAAGAATGTAAAAAGCTTTCTTGATTATTTTATAAGGATTTTAAAATGAGGTGATAATATTGAAACTTGGCTTAAACAAAATATGTGATTAAACATAATTTCACCTGTTTCTTTTCACTTGTGTTAATATGGCTTCTAGTGAATTTAAAATCAGGTAGTACCTCCAATATTTCTTTTGGACACACAGTCTAGTAGGTACTCACCATGGACTGGATTGGAGAGGGAAAATTCTCATTCTTTATATACTTCTGTGCTGTTTTAATGTTTATGGTAAATAGAAATTACTTCCATAACTTTTAAACAAAGTGATTTTTAAAAGAAGAAGGGCTCCTGAAGTTAAATTTGATTCACCTTATGCTAGGGAAGCTCCACAGAGGCTGCCACAGCTGTGTTAAATATGTCTGAGCTCTGGGTGGTCGGTATAGAGGATGGTGGTGCTGGTATGTTTACTATTATCAACATCATCATCATCATCACCATCACCATCATCATCACCATCACCATCATCATCATGACCATCATCACCATCATTATCATTACCACCACCATCGTCACCATCATCACCATCATCACCACCACCATCACCATCGTGATCATGATCATGATCATCTAAACTACCCAGATTAGTACTGAACACCTTTTAACTTGGGACTGAGAGTCATCCCTATAAACCACGTATTCTAGATATGAAGCAATTAAACAGCAAACACTCAGTGTCACAGCTGGCAGACCCATCTTAAACCAGCCTCGGGGGGCACAGGGACATGAGGTAGTTGAAGAGAGTAGTAAAAACCAAAAGGGATTCTGAAGGAGTTTTTCTCCACTTAACAAGGGAGACCCACCCAATTTTCCTATGAAACTTATTTTGATCTCAGTGTTAACAGATGTCTCTAGATGCATTTATGAAAAGCATTTGCAAAACATTTTAAAATGTTTTAAAAGCATTTTAAAAATGACACTTTTGAGTATTTGCACAATATTCTTGGAGGCATTTTCAAGTAAATATGGCCAGAAAAGTAGAAATACACATGATGACGTCTTTAGAGTTTATGGGAATTTAAGCCATCATGGACATAAACTAAGGACCAGTCCCATCACGACAGAGCAAGGAGAGCTGGGTGAGATCAAAGCCAGGGCAGGAGTCAAGAGCTCGGACAGCAGACAATTCAACCTGTACGTCCTGTTGCTGGGTTCAGAGAGTGATGCTTGCTCTGATGATACTTTTGTTGACTTTAATCCAAGTCCCCCGAATAAAAAGATCAGCTAAAGGTAGTTTTTATTCATGTTTCCTACCAGGACCAGGTCGACACGCCGTACAGAAAACTGACCCAGATTTCCTCTGGGTGTGAGGACTGTGGATCCATTCAAAAAACTCACCGTGCTTTTCACAACATACAGTTTTTAAACCAAAATCGGGCTGAGGGGGCAAATGTTTGTCCTGCAGTGGACAAGAGGAATGGGTCCTCATCTGATCGTGCAGTGCCCTACTTGGAAGCGGAGCTGCCCACCTCACCCCCAGCCCCGACGGGGTCTGCTCACAAAGTACACAGTTCACCAGCCCTGCAGAAATGACCATGTCAGCACAGCCAACCCAGAGACCACAACTCACAGCGAACAAACGGACTGATGTGGACAAAGGGGGATCATCCAGTCCTCACCTCGAGGGCCGTGCACCCTGGAGCGTGCAGAGCCCACAGAATAGCCAAGGGCAATGCTGTGTGAATCACAGAAACTCACTGAGGGGGAGGAGGACGCTGGTTTGGGGCGATTCAGCGAAACTGGAGAACAGATGGCTTTCTGCAGAGCACAGCATGTACCCTCAGTCTCCAAATTCAATTTCCACAAGGAAAAAAGGCTTTCGGTCATCAGTCAGAAAGTCTTCAGTCACAGACAAATTGACAGAATACGATCCTGTAACTAAATAAATCAGAAGTGTAACCTACTCCCCAGGGTGAGCAGGCGAAGGACGGTGAAGCCGGCACAGCGACCCAGCGGCCACGTTGCCTTCTGCACCAGGTGCGCGTGCACAGGAAACACACCGCGGCTCTGGGGCAGGAGGTGGGCTTTCGTTCTCAACTGCAGGACCCCAGGACCCTGGAGGGTCTCTAACAGCCTCATGCTGTGGAAATCAGTTCAAATAATAGGAATAGTGTGATTGCTTTTTGCAGGAACATACAAAGCATGTAGTAAGATAGTCTATATAAGGCCTTGAAGGTACTGGTTAAAAAGTGATACAGGAAGATAAAATCTTTTATTATTATTATCATTCATACCTACGAATATCTTCCCCTCAGAAGATATATACTGTTCGAGACATGGAGAAACCCCCCGGGGCGGCTGCGTTAGGGCCTCAGTGACCAGAACCCATACCTGCTGCGGCGTCAGCTCAGCCGGCGGTCATCGGGTGTCACCATGGACACGCCAGGACAGCTCCTGCTGCCTTTTGGGTCTCATTTCTGGTGGAATAATCCCGTGGAATCCAACAGGCTCCTGACCCGTCCTCTGGTTCATGTGGTCACGCAGAACTGGACGTGGAATCTTCATCTAAATCATTCAGAGTCCAGCGTTTCCCTCCAAACGCATGGGACTCAGGATTTTGAACGGACATTAGCTGAGATTTACTCCTATCTTCCTTCCCAAACTAGGTGAAGGTTTCCATAAAAAAAATTTTTTTAGGACCAATATGGGAATATGAAGGCTTATGGGGATTACCTCTGGGCCATTTCACTGCACAAATCATGTCACATCTTTCCTGACTCGAAGTTAAGGGGTACACGTTCCGGAACAGTGGCTGCTCTCGCTGTGGCCACCCAACCACGTGACGATGACACTACCAATCCTATGAAACAATCCCCAGCGTTTCTCCACGGGCACCTCATGGAAACTCAGGAGGCCGACCCTTCTCTCCTACTGAGATCCGACACCACAAGTCTCTGTAGCTCTTCACTTCGTAGAATCTTAGCTTCACATTACTCCACATTAGTCCTTTGGATTTTTCTGGTTATCATTATTTATTAACCTTAAAAGTTTTTTGTGTGGATTTTCTTTCTCTGAAGGGTCTGGCTGATAACACTGACGTTCACGGACCACTGAGCACGCCTGGCGATCGTGCACTATCTCCTATGAGCACATCACCTGTTTTGTTACCACAGGGCACAAACGACCCCGTTCTACTCCAATAAATTTCTTCCAAGTGATCAAATGTGCAAATTTTCTGAATTCGATAAAAGTCACTTGCTAATACGTAAACTACTCGTCACTAGCACCCACCCCACACTTCTGTTGCAAGTGTCCGGTGTTTCAAGTGTGTCCACATCTCCTTTAAAAATGCTTTGTGAGGTCTCCTGTCACCGGCACGACCAGTACACCTGGTGTGGCCTTCTGGTTCCCTCACTGGCAGCAAGGGAAGATCGATGAGGGAGAGCCATGCAGCGCCAGCACCAGGGGCAGAGCGTGGACGAGGCCTGGCTGGGACAAGCGTCCTCTGCAGACACACGGTTCACAAACGGCCACGGGAGAAGGAGACACAGCCGCCAGTACCGGGCCAGACCAAGCGACCCGAGTCTAATTTCTCTTCTGTAGAAGTGAACGTGCTCGAGGAAATTTATTATCCAAAATCTCGGGCCCAATTCCGCCTCCATCAGAACTGAGAGGCGGAGGCCGGGCCTGTGCTGCGTCAGGGGCCTCGGGGTGTCCTCAGCCTCGGTCGGCCCCGCCATCCACACTCACAGTCCCAGGCCATCCGATGTACTTACGGCACCGATGAAACAGCTCATGAGTAAATTCTCGATGCGCCCAAGCAAGCCTGCATCCCTCGCTTATTCCCCAGACCTCGCTTATTCCACGGTCCGAAGCCAGCAGGGCTTCTTGGGGTGACTGGTTCTTTGGGGTTCCGCTCTGGGAGGGCAGAATTTTTTTTTTTCAGAGAATGCACATCCTCCTCTGCAGCGTCTCCAGCGATCGTGAAATGGTGCTCCAAGTATCGGGCAGGGCCCTCCCCACCCAGAGGGAAGCATTTACCTGGAAGAGCTCCACCTCTGATCCCAGCAGCCTGTGCACATGGACTCACAGACAAGAGAGATGCAAGGTGGTAATCAGTCCACTGTCAAAACTTATTCGCTGCACATTTCAGGTCACCCCCAAGTTCGGTTCTGGAGATCATTACAGAGATTGATTTGACCCATGTCAAGGAATACTATGACTCACCTGCAGAACGCGGTACCCAAGAGAAGCATAACTCGCGTGAGTGTCCAGCCCACACTGCAGGTCTAAGTAGCTACCCGGGAAGGATCTGGAGGACAGTTGTATGCCCACACCCAGGACATGCGTGTGCGTGCATGTGTGCTTGTGTATGTATGCGTGTCTGTGTGTCACACACATGCACACGTGTGCCAGAAGTGGGGCAGAACAGGAAGGGGAGACACCTGACATGTCCTCCTCTCTCACCTGCCCTCCTGCTTCCTCAGCCGCCTCAACCTTCACAATACTGCACGAGTCCACATCCCTTAGTCCAAAAGTCCAAATTCAAAAGGTGCTGAAAATCACAAGCGTGTGGGCCGCTCACTGATCAGCAGAGCCCAACTCCCCCATCCCTCACGGAGAGGCGGCAACTGGCTGGAGCTGCCCTCCGTCACCCGCGTGGTGTGAGTATCCTGACCCTGCAGAAAAGATAATGCCCATCCGCCCTCAGACAACCTGAGGGTCTCCGGACAGCGCCCTTTTTCCTCCCAGCGCCTTCCACAACCCAGGCCCACGCGTCCCCACAGGAGGTGGCTCCAGGACAGGAGCTCTTGGCTTCTCGGCCGTCCTCCGGGTTCAGTGCCTGGTAAATGACGCCACTGCAGACATCCCCATTGACTGTTACTTAAACCACAGACGTAACATTATAAATTTCTGAAATCGGCGTACAGGCTAAGCTGCAAAGAAAAGAAGGTAGACAATTGGAATGGAACCTTCCGTGCACAGGAATATGGTTTTGAACGAGGAAAACCCCATGTGTCCTTGTCCTGCAGTTTCATACACCGGTCACCCAGGAACCCGATCCCCAGTTTATTGATTTGTAAACTGGAACGAGCAGCTCATGCCCACAGACGTGAAGAACGCGAGTAACGTAGGAAAGGATGCTTTACGCCTGAGAGCGGCAGAACCATCACTCTCGGGTTTCAGTGGTGGGTGGGGAGGACCGCAGCCCCCGGAGCCACAGGTGCTGAATTTTACAAGAGAACCAGACAATTTTTTTTTTAATTTTATTGGGTTATACATGATTTACAATGTTGTGTTAGTTTCATGGGCAATTTTTTAAGTCCCTTTCTAGCCCTGTGGTGTGTGAGCTCTGATTTCATGACTGAGCCGGCCAGCATTTCCTAAAGGAAAGGTCACGCACAAACGGAGGAGGAGACGCGGGTAGAGAAGGGAGATCCCGCGGGCGGCGGGCGGTCACCAGGGAGGCGGGAAGCAGGGGCGCGGTCACCTCCGAGCGCAGCCGGCCTGGCCCCAGCCCTGCTGCCCCAGCGCCCGGACCCCACCTGCACACACACACGTTCAGCTCTTCGGCTCAACAGGAGTCAAGGAGAAGACAGTGCTTTATCTACAGACATGCCCCAAGCCTCTACGACATGTGCACGTGTCATTAGGGAAAAGATAATCTCAGAATGCATACCTGCCCTGGAAAACCAGGCTATATCACCACGACAGCCAGATGGGGCTTCCTGTGGGTAAAGAAATCAGAATTTGAGGTCTGAGTAAAGCACTGTTTAAGATGAGCTCACCACTGTCTGATCAAAATCATGTGAAACCCTAGTGAGAAAGAAGAGACGCTCAGAACCGTGGGGCGGGGGGGACAGTGAACCAGGCCTCAGAGCGCTAACCCAAGTCTTCACTTCAGCAAGTCCAACGGCTAACAAAGCCGGGGGTCGCCAAGCTGCGGGGACCTGCCGGGTCAGGGCACGAGGGCCACGGACAGCCCTGCCCACCGGCTCGCCCACCGCCCGGCACGCCCGCCCACGGAACGTCTCCGTGCGCCCATAACACGGTCCCAGCAAATTCAGAAAAAAATCTACACGTGGGAAAACAGCAGAGGCAGACTGCTCGCCTCCAAGTACTAATAAGGGTCCGGCTTCAGATGGCACTGGTCACGGTAAAGGGATCTGGGCAGCACCCATGAAACAGTTGAGAGGATTATCGACCACACACCGTCGTTCACCAGGCGCGGGCAGGACGAGTTCCAGGACATGAGGTCCGGGAGCACGACCCCGAAACGCATCTGACACGGCCGCCCCGGGCACAGCAGTGGAGAGCTGAGCCTGCGGCACTGCCAGGTCCCGAGGCCTGTGCCCCAGAGCATCAGCTGCGGACGGACCCGGGAGCCTTGAGGGGAGGCAAAACCTGAGGTGGCGGGTCCACCCGTCCTGGACTGAGAATGACACAACAGCCCTGGGCTCCGGGAGGGTCAGCGGCAGGACAGGGAGGGCCCCCTGCTCCCTCTGGGTCTCGGTCAGAATCCGAAGGCCGGGGGGAGCAGAACAAGGCAGATAGGAAACTGGACTCTAGAATGTGCAGGAAAAGAGCACAAGGCAGAACCACCGTGTGACTGAGCTCGGAGACGCTCCCTTCTCACTGAGGGGAATAAACCCAGAAAAGCGGACGGCGGGGCCGCAGGGCTGAGAGCACAGGAGAGGCACGTCCACGGCAGCTGTGGGTGCCCTGATGGCAGGGAGAGAGCAGGGGCTGTCACCACGGCAACCTTCTTGCCAGGAGGCCCCAGGAAAACACACAAGCATCCAGCTCCTGGGATGCTGTGGGACCAGAGGGAAAATGCCTTACGGAGAGGGTTTCCTGACAGCAAGAACGCTCTCTTGGGGCTCTGGGTTTGTCAGCGTTTGCTTTAGAAACTACGCTGCTTCTGAGTTGATGACTGGGGAAATGCCTGGTACAAAAACAAAGATTTCTAAACAGCGGTGAGCCACCCCCTTGAGGCAGCATCCCTGTCCTGTGACCCTGTCAGACGGGGAAGGGGAGTCAACCCAGAGCTCACTCAGACCGCGTCAGCATTCCCAGGGCCAGCAAAACCCACAGGGAAAGTCAGGATGCAATTCCTTGTAAGGCTCATGTCTTAGATACTCACACAACTTTCACCTTTGACTCCAAAATATTAGAATGTCTTCCTTAATTTTAAACCTTATTTTGTGTGTGTTTATTTCTCATTTCAAGTTTCCAATGTGAGAAAGCACAAAGGATAATATAACAAAACTGGGTATCCACCGCTTACATTTTCTCCAGAAATAAGACCTTAATGCTGGGAGTCCACTGTGCCACCCTCCAGCAGAGACGCCTACATGTGCAGACCCACACTGTTGTACGTTTCCTTATCTTTATCCATAAATAAACATATTATCAATGGGTTTAAACGTACATCAATGACGTCCTATGATACAATCCTTACAATACTTGCTCTTACTTTTTACTCAAGAATCCTTCCAAATGCTACATGCAGACCACTGGCCATACCGTAATAAACACCGTAAGGCCTTGGGCACTTGTGTAAGAATTTCTCCAGGATGGACACAAGGAGATGAGCTCTCCAGGTCTCAGGGTAAAGCCTTTCCACTCTACTGGACGTGGCCAGGCTGCTCCTGCAAGCAGACGCACAGCTAACCCTCCATCCTGCAGTGTGTGGGCTCCTTTCCCCCATGTCCTCACCATTATTCAATACAATTATAGCTCTTTTTTTTTTTTTTTTTTTTGCGGTACACGGGCCTCTCACTGTTGTGGTCTCTCCCGTTGCGGAGCACAGGCTCCGGACGCCCAGGCTCAGTGGCCATGGCTCACAGGCCCAGCCGCTCCACAGCATGTGGGATCTTCCCAGACTGGGGCACAAACCCGTGTCCGCTGCATCAGCAGGCGGACTCTCAACCACTGCGCCACCAGGGAAGCCCAATTATAGCTCTTTTAACTTTTGTGACTATGACAGGTGTACAATCACACCTGGTATTTTAATTTATATTTTCCCGATTACTCCGTTATGGACCAGCTAGTTGCCCTCATCGCGCGTTGGGACATGCTCCCAGCCAAACGACCACATGGGTGGAAATTATTTTTTAAAAAGCAACCATTTAAAGTCTAGAAACTGTCCTAAGAACACGCAACAAATGAAGAGATATTCGAGAAAATCAACTAAATCCTGGTAAAACCAGCCTGCAGTACAGTCTCAACAAACAACCCACTCCCACCCCACCCCCGGCTTGGTGTATGGGAAGCTCCATTCCAGGTGGGTGTGGAGATGGGTTTCCTCCCCCCTCAGCTTCAATGAAGGGGTACAGGAGGCCAAGCCACCAGCATTTCTTGTTCTCCTGGACTCTGAGTTGCAAAGGCCAAACTCCTGTCGGTGCCACCGAGAGCCTGGGAGAATCCTTCCTCTACCTGGTCCCAGCCGATGGGGTGGAAGGTCTACTCCAGGTGCAGAAAGCTACTTGGCACCCCAACTGTCTTCTGCCCATAAAACAGAGGCTCTATGATAAGAGAGGTGCTGTGGACTGAATGCTTGTGTCCCCCTAAAATTCATAGTTTGAAGCCCTAATCATCAATGAGATGGTATTAATTGGTAGGGTTTCAGGAGGTAATTAAGTTTAGATGAGGTTATGAGGGTGGAACCCCCCTTATGGGATTAGTGCCCTTATAAAAACAGGAGGAGACAGGAGATTGATATCTCTCTCTCTCTCTCTCTCTCTCACACACACACACACACACACTTTCCCTCTCTCCCTGTCTCTCTCCCTCTCTCCCTCCTCTCTCCATGCATGTATCAGCAAAAGGCCAAGTGAAGACATATCCAGGAAGAGAGCCCTCACCAAGAACCTGACCACATCCTGATCTCAGACTTCCAGCCTCCAGAACCATGAGAAATAAATATTTGTTATTTAAGCCACTCAAGCTACAGTAATTTGTTACAGCAGCACAAAATGACTAAGACAAGAAGAACAGATGCACCAGTGGCTGCCCAGCCCTGCTGGTAGAGCAGGGGTCACTCAGAGAGAAGCAGGCCACTCCACTCCCAGGCCTACAGTCATGGCTCACAGGTTGTGTCCTGAAGGAGAGGCAGCCCATACAAACGGAGAACCCCAAAGCTCTCTCCAAAAGAACTGACTTCATTTGAAACAGACTATAAGAAGTTCAAGCCCAAGAGCACTCTCAAGACAATGGGTATTTAGATGAAGCAATTAAAATGAGGATGGTAGGGCTTCCCTGGTGGCCCAGTGGTTGAGAGTCCGCCTGCCGATGCAGGGGACACGGGTTCATGCCCCGGTCCAGGAAGATCCCACATGCCGCGGAGCGGCTGGGCCCGTGAGCCATGGCCGCTGAGCCTGCGCGTCCGGAGCCTGTGCTCCGCAACGGGAGATGCCGCAACAGCGAGAGGCCCGCGTACCGCAAAAAAAAAAAAAAAAAAAAATGAGGACGGTAGCTCTATGACAACAACAAGTTAAACGAGAGGGGAACAAGTTTATCATAACGAAGCAGGGAAATACACATCTAAGAAGAGCCTTCCTGGGGTCAGAACAAATCTCAAAGACTGACCTCAGAAACTATCCTTGAAAAGGGGCCCAAATGTAATTGGATCAGACTGTGGCACAAATCATTCCCCTGGGCATAACAGAAAACAACAGAGAAATCAGCTGACACCTAGTGGAGCCTAACAGCTGGATGTGGTACCAAATGAGGCAGAAATGTTAAGAGAGAGGAAAAGACTGAGACAAAGGAAACTCTGGTAAAACTACTGTTACCTGGGGTGACTGTGTGCAAGGCTGTGCCTCTAAAGAGCTTCACGCTGCAGGGGATGTAGACTCCACTGGAAGAGTCCAGCCAAGACTTTGAAAATTAAACATCAAGGAAAAACAAAAGCAAGCCCCAGAGGGAAGATGGACATCCTGGACTTACCACGGTAAATGATCCAAAATGTCCAGTTTTCAATACAAGATTATGAGACATGCAAACAGACGGGGATGTGTGATGCATACACAGAGGGGAAAAAAGGCAACAGAAACTGCTTAAGAGAAGACCCAGGTGTTAGACGTAACAAAGGCACCAAAGCATCCACCACAAATATGTTCACAGAGCCAAGGGAGCCAGGCTTGCAGAAGAACTGACACTGTCTCGCCAAATAGAGAACATAAGTAAAGACACAGAAATTGGAAAAAAGAGCTACATGGAAATTCTTGACTTGGAAAGTACAGTAACTGAAATGAAAAGTTCACTTGAGGGGCTCAACAATACATCTGACTTGCAGAAGAATTAGCAAACTTGAGATAGCTCAGTAGAGATGATGCAATGTGATGAGCAGAAGGGAAAAGGGAATGAAGTAAAATGAAGACAGCCGTAACGAAATGTGCTCCATCATTAGCTAATTCAACATACGTGCAATGGGAACACCAGAAAAAAAGTGAAAGAAAGAAGCAGAAAAAAATATTCAAAGAAATAATGGCTGAAAACAAAGTTCCACAATTTAATTTAAAAATTAATATACACATCCAAGAAGCTCAACAAACTCCAACCAGGATAATGCAGAGGCCACATACAGATACGTCACGATGCTAAAAGCCAAACACCAGGAGAAAATCCTGAAAGCGGCAAGAGAAAATGATTTGTCACATATAAGGGAGCTCCAAGAATATGAACAGCTGAAATTACATCAGAAACAATGAGCTCAGAAGGAAATGGCATATTCTAAGTGCGGAAAGAAAAAACTGTCAACTAAAAACCTTATATTCAGCAAAACTACTTTTCAAAAATGAAGGTAAAATAAAGAAATTTCCAAATAAATCAAAACAGAGATTTTGTTGCTAGCAGAACTGCCTTAGAAGAAATACTGAAGAAAAATGTTTCCATCTGAAAGCAAGTGACCCAAGCCAGTAATTCAAGTACATGGAAGAAAACACACCAGTACGGTAGGCAAAACAACAGCACCCCCCAGCCCCGCACATCTCCAGGCCCTAAGATCCAGAAACTGTGACTATGTTAGGTTACATGGCAAAGGGGAATTGAGGCTGCAGGTGGAATTAAGGTTGGTAATCAGCTGATCTTGAGATGGGTGGATTATTCTGGATGACCTCAGTGAGCTCAGTGTAATCGCCAGGGTCCTTATAAGTGTAAAAGGGAAGCGGAAGATACAGAACCAGAGAGATGGCTGGGGGGTGGGGGTTAGTCCCAACACTGCTGCCTCTAAAGACGAAGATGAGTCCTGCGGCCTCCGGAAGCTGAAATAAGCAGGGAAAGGGATTCTACGCTAACCCCTCCAGGAGGAACACAGTCCCGCTGACACCTGGACGGGAGCCCAGCAAGACCCATTGCAGACCTCTGACCTCCAGAAATGCCAGCTAATCCATCTGTGGTCCTTCAAGCCACTAAATTTGTGATCATTTGCTATAGCAGCAATAGAAGACTAATATGGCTGGTAAAGATAACCATATAATTATAAAATACCATAAAATACTTATGTCTTCCTCTTTCTTCCCTTAACTGATTTAAAAAGCAATTGCAAAAGACAATATGTATATGGTTATTCATGCACATACTCACATAAATGTAATTTATTTGCTTTTTTTCTTTTGTTGTTTGTGCTTTTGGTATCATTTGTAATAAACCATTGGATAATCCAGCCATAAAAATTTGCTCCTAAATTTTATTCCAAGAGTTTTATAATTTTAGCTCTTATATTTAGGTCTTTGATTGATTTGTTAATTTTTGTATATGGTGTGAGGGAGGGGTCCAACTTTCTTCTTTTGCATGTGCTGCATATCCATTTGTCCCGGCACTATATTCTCCCTTCATTTAATTATCTTTGCGCCCTTATCAAAAATCAGCTGGTCCTAGGGCATGAAGAGCCCAATGGAGCAGAATAGAGAGCCCAGAAAGAAACCTTTGCACAGATGGTGAAATGATCTTCAATAAGGGTGCCAACCCTACACAATTGGGAAAGGATAGTTTCTTCAACATATGTTGGGAAAATTGGAAATCCCCATGCAAAAGAATGAAGTTGGGCTTCATTCATTACCTTCACCACCTACAAAAATTAACTCACAATGGATTAAATACCTAAACATAAGACCTGAAATGATAAAACTCCTATAATACAATAGGTGAAATGCTTCATGGAATTGGACTTGGCAATGATGTCTCGAATAAGATACCAAAGGCACAGGCAACAAAACAAAAGCAGACAAATGGGACTACATGGAACTTGAAAGCAACCAATATGCCCTTCAGTAGGTGACGGGATAAATTAACGGTGGTCCATCCAGACAATGGAGTATTATTCAGTGATAAAAAGAAATGAGCTATCAAGTCATGAAAAGACTTGAAGGAACCTTAAGTGCATTTAACTGAGTGAAAGAAGCCAATCTGAAAAGGTACAGACTGTATGGTTCCAACTGTATGACATTCCGGAAAAGGAAAAACTACGGAGACAGTAAAAAAATCCATTTTTGCCAAGGGTTAGTGGTGGGAAGAAATCAAGAGGTGGAGCACAGGGGATCTGGAGGGCAGTAAAATTACTCTGTATGACACTATAATGATGAATGCATGTCATTATATATTTGTCCAAACCCATAGAATGTACAACACTAAGGGTGAGCCCTGATGTGAACCATGGACTCTGCGTGATGGTGACGCGTCAGTCTAGGTTCATCAGTTGTAACAAATGGACCATCTGGTGGGGATGCTGATAACAGGGTGGACTGTGCATGTTGGGGGGGCAGGGGGTGTATGGGAAATCTCTAACCTTCTTCTTAATTTTGCTGTGAATGTTAAACTACTCTAAAAATACTGTCTTGATTTATTTTAAATTCCTATTTTTATCTGGGTTAAAAAACAGAGCTAATAAATGAATTCAGCAAAGTCGCAGATACAAAATCAACACACAAAACTCAGTTGCATCTCCATAATAGCAATGAACAATCTGAGAAGATAATTTTTTTAAATTTCCATTTACAAAAGCATCAATAAATAAAATACTTAGAAATAAATTTAATCAAGGAGACAAAAGACTAGTACACAGAAAACTACAAAACACTGCTGAAAGAAATTGAAAGAGACATAAATGAATGGAAACACATCACACATTCATGGATTGGAAGATTTAATATTGCTAAGATGACCATATGACACAAAGTGATCTATAGATTCAATGAGATCCCAGCCGAAAATCCCAATAGCGGTTTTTTTGCAGAAAGAGAAAAACCCAGCCTAAAATTCATACAGAGTCTCAAAGGATCCCAAATAGCCTAAACAATATTAAAAATGAAGAAAAAAGCTGAAAGACACACACTCCCTGATTTAAAAACTTACTACAAAGCTACAGTAATCAAACTGTGGTGCTGGCACACAGGAAGACATATAGACCAATGGAATAGAATAGAGAGCCCAGAAACAAACCCTCATATCTACGGTCAGTTGATTTTCAACAAGGGTGCCATGATCATCCAATGGGGAAAGGACAGTCTTTTCAACCTATGATCCTGGGGAAACCTGAATACCCACGTGCAAAAAAAAATGAAGCTGGACCCTCACTTTATAGCACATTCAAAAATTAACTCCAAATGGATCAAAGAACTAACCTTAAGAATTAAAAGTATAAAATTCTTAGAAGAAAACATAGCGTCAACATATAAAACTTTTGGGGAGTTCCCTGGCGGTCCAGGGGTTAGGACTTGGTGATCTCACTGCCATGGGCCCGGGTTCGATCCCTGACTGGGGAACTAAAATCCTGCAAGCCTTGTGGTGTAGCCAAAAAATATATATATGTATATCTAAACTTTTGTGTATAAAAGTATAATATCAAGGAAGTGAAAAGACAACCCACAGAATGGGAAACAATAATTTGCAAATCATACATCTGATAAGAAATTAGTATCTGGAATACATAAAGAACCCCTAGATGCAACAATATAAAGACAAAAAACCCAATTCAAAAAATGATCTAAGGACTTGAATAGATATTTCTCCAGAGAAGACATACAAATGTCCAACAAGCACATGAAAATATGCTCAACATCACTAGTCATTAGGGAAATGCAAATCAAGACACAATCGGATACCACTTCACACCCAGTAGGACGGCTGTTATCACTCCTGGTTATACATTCGTCACCACTCCTAGGTACACGTCCGAAAGGACAGAAAACAGGAACTCAGATTACATGTACATGCGTGTTCAGAGCAGCATTCCTCAGAGCAGAGCAGTGTGAGTTGTGAGTAATGTGAGAGGTGGAAACAACCCAAGGGCCCACCAACAGATGAAAGGATAAACAAAATGTGGTCCATCCATATAATGGAATATTATGAAGCCTTAAAAACGGAGGAAGCTCTGAAACACACTACAACATTGATGAGCCCTGAAAACATTATGCCAAGTGAGATAAGGCAGACACAGAAGGACAAAGATTGGATGATTCCATTTATATGACTTACCTAGGGTAGGTGAGTTCACAGAGGCAGAAAGTAGAATAAAGGTCACCCGGGGCTGAGGGAGGGGAAATGATGAGTTAGGGTTTAATGGGGACAGAGGTTCTGTTGTTAAGAAAAAAAGTCCTGAAAATGGACAGTGATGAAGATTGCATAGCATCATAAATTTACTTAACGCCACTGAACTTCAAATGGTAAAAAGGCTAAATATTATGTTATGTATGTTTTACCACAATAAAAAAGGAACAAAGTGCTGATACGCCCACAACATGGTGAAGCCTGAAAGCATGCTGCTCAGTGAAAGACACCGGTCACCAGAGAGCAGGAATGGTGTGACTCACGTCCAGGGCAGACAGATCCACGGAGACAAAAAGCAGATCAGTCCTGCCCGGGGGCGGGGGCTGGAGGACCTGTTAATGAGTACAGTTTCCCTGGGGGGCGATGAAAATGTTCCAACACCGACTTGGTGACGGTTGCACAGTTTTGTGAATAGACCAACAACCCTGGAATTGGACACTTTAGATGGGTGAATTGCAGGGTATGTGAGTTATATCTCAATAAATCTATTCTAAGGGAAAAGCTATGGCAAGCTTCCCCTGGGTGCTCACCTATGCCCAGGACACCTGTGGGCATGGTTCCTGCACCCAGTCAAACAGCACACAACTCTACCATGATTAACAGCAGCTAGTATTCAGGTCAGATGTGGGATCACGTGTTCCCTGGAAATGCGATATTTATTTATATATTCCTATTCTCTCTTAATATTAAAATATAATCATACGAAGCGTAGTGCCTAGTCAATACTTGGTCTGTTACTAGTTGTAGGTATTGAAAAACCTTTCATGTTTGGAAAGAGACTCTATGAGGTGCGTGCTGTATCTTGTGATACCTGGTCTCAGGTCGGAATAAGCAGTTTACAGATCTGTGTCTACGATTCCCAAACTATTTCACTGAGTCCAAGGGCAAGATAATGGCATTTTTTTTTAATGCTGGAGGGGATTTAATACGAAGATCCCTGGGTGTGTCGCACTTAAACTCTTGTACCTAACTGGAGGCTTCCCTCACCTACATACACACCTGACTTCAGGGCACAGCCTCCTGGAACCTAAAAATGTCATTTTTACTAGAAATTCACTCCTGTTAATATTGAGCAAGTCCTCCTGTGCTCCAACTACACCCAGCAACTCTTCGGCTGCATCACAGCCCTATCCCCACCTTGGAGTCTTAAGCCTCTGCTACACCAAGCATCTGTGTCCTCCCAACGTTATGCTGTAACCTAACCCCAAGAAGACGGTATCAGAAGCTGGGGCCTTCGGAGATGATGAGGTGATGAGGGTGGGTCGTGCTAAAGGGACCCCCGAGAATCCCCAGCCCTTCCCCCACGTGAGGGCACAGCGAGAAGACACCGTCTGTGAGCCAGGAAGCCCTCACCAGACACGGGATCTGCTCCGGAACTGTGAGGAATAGATGTCTGTTGTCGCTAAGTCGCCCAGTCTGCCGTGTCTCCTTATAACAGCCTGAACGGACTAATAGACACCTTTCCAGGGCACAGCCACCCTCATTTCCGAAGTCTGTCTCTGGTCTATAACAGGCAGTGTCAATATTTTTTGAAAAACTGCATGAGTTAATTAAATTCTTTAGCTCTTTCTCTATTTCAAAACGAGAAACCTACTGCGGATGCCAGGATCCGACACTCTGCCTTCAACGTGGCCCCAAGGTCTACCCGAGACACAGAACTTTCTGGCTCAGGTGTTGAAAGGACCAAAGTAGAAGGTGCAGGCTCCTCCTAGAGCCCAGAGCTGACACCTCAGCGGAGCTGGGACCCACCTGGGGACCAGCCCTCCCGGCAGGGAGCCCCCCGAGCCCCGCTCTTCGGAGTCCAACACGAAGCGTCTCTCAGGCAGCAGCTCACGCTTCTTTCATCTGTCGCCCGCGGTCCACCGCCTCGGTGAGCCTTGTTTTATTTCTCAGCCCTCAGCTGTCTACTTCCCTAATGAACACGAGGACTTCCAAACCCCCGGAGAAAAGGCCTTCATTTGACTACTCTCCTGACTGGGGTCCAAAAAAATTGTTGCCCTGGGTTTTCCTGAAACTTGCTCACATCCGAATATATTCACCAGCTCAGAGCCCAATTTCCCCGGGGACCCTGTCCCCAGACACCCTGCATGGCTGTGACTGAACCAGCGCTATGCTCTCTCCGCTAGTCCGGGCTCCAGGGTGAGGCAGCCCGAGGCTGTGTGGGGATGCGGGGATGATTCTTGTCCTGATAAGGAATCGTTCGGGGTGTTTCCCTCGCCCCCATCCAACTCTGAATAGGCAATAACAGCTTCTTTCAACTCTCTCGTTCCAGGGAGTCAGCTGCTGGTTTTAACGGTCCTCCAGAGGGTCCCCGAAGGAAGTTACAAGGACCTGCTTCCCGTTGCATGATCAATGTGGATCCTGGGGTGAGTGGCTCTCCTCCCCGCCGTGACCCAGGTCAGGGTCACCCCATCCCACGGTCCTGCTCCTTCTGAGTGGACCTAGATTTCCAGTTAGGCTCACACACCGCCCAGCACTTCATGCACAGGAAGATGAGAGTTGAATGGCCAGCCCTCCAGCCCCCAAAGTACATTACCTGAATGGGCGTGAACTGGCCCTTCGGATTAAATCAACAAGCCAAGAGAAAAAAAGAAAATCCAGAATTAGACCCAAGCGCCCAACAAAATATAAACTTTTACCTCAAACCGTCAGCAGCTGTTGAAATTTGAGAACAACTAGTTCATCAGATCAGACACCAGAAGGCTGCTCTCTGAGACTGAGTTAGGACAACTCGGATGGGGGAAGGGGCAAGGAGAGGGAGGAGTCACGTGCGCAGCCACGCGTCCGCCCCGGGCTCCACGCCGTACAGCCCGTGAAGGCAGAACAGGCCCCATAAACGAGCTTCACCTGCTGCGTTCACCAGGCGTTCTGCTCTGTAATGCACGTGCAGAACTTTTACATGTGTTCTCAAATCAATTTTTAACAGGACTTACTGAGAATTGGGTGGCACTGAGATATCACCTTTGAATCCCTGATCTACATTTATCAAGGACTGAGTCCACAAACATTCCCCGATTCTCCATGTACTGTTCTTGTCTAGAAGAGCAACGTCTCTGACCTCTCGGTGGTATGTGCCCCTTGGAACGTTTTCTAGGAAGGCTCGAAGTACCCATAGCTGTCTGCATCATCCTACCTGGTCTCCTTGGAAACCATGACTTGCAAAACCTTCCTTTTCAGCATAAATTCTGCAACACCTCTTGCCTTGATACCCAGGACAGAGGTGCCAACAGAACCAATCCGTACAAAAAGGAAACAGAGGTGGCATATTGTAAAGATAGATACATCATAGTTAGAAAGGATTCAGTTAGAGTCCAGTGTTCTGCTGCTAATTCTAAGGTCTTTCATTTGGGTCTTACATCAAATTTTAAAACAGACCCACATTCAAATGGTGGTACCACCACTGTGTGATCTTGGACAAGGAGGTAATCTTTCTAAGCAATGGGTGCTTTTCTATGAAAACGGGGGAACTAGACCGACACCAAACAGCCCGACTTAGCAGCCTGCCACCAGGGACACGCCAGCAAAGGCAGCTTTTTGCTTGGTTTTACTTCCAAATGCTGAGTAGACGTCCAGTCTGCGGTTCTGAACAATATTCTCACGGAAGTCAACTAGCCTTTCAGGCAACCGTACCTCCACCTTTTGAACCATTTGCATCAAGCTTAAAACAATTAATCCATCTCGGCGACATCTATAAATTAAAACAATTAAAAACGAAGCCGCTACCTGTTTTAACTCCAGTGTGGTCTCATAAGCTATTATTTTATTAATAATTCTACTAAAACTCAAGAATCAGTAAAGATGACAATGAATGCATTTGTTTTCCTGCAATTGAACTCAACCATTTTAATTCGCAGAAACATAAATCTACATGCATATATTAACCAGTGCTGTGGACTGAATGTGTTCCTCCAGAATCCATCTGCTGAAGCCCTAACCACCAACATGACTGTTTGGAGATGGGCCTTTAAGGCCGTAATTAAGGTTCTACGGGGTCATAAGGGTGGAGCCCCAACCGACAGGACTCGTGCCTAATAAGAAGAGGAAGAGAGAAGAGGAGGAGGACGGAGGCCCTGGGGTCACGGTGAGGAGAGGCCCTCTACCGTCGGGGAAGTGGCCTCACCAGAAACCAGCCCCGCTGACCCCAACCCCAGGCGTCCAGCCTCCAGACTGAGAGAAGTAGGCGCCTGTGCTTGAGCCCTATCTGTGGTATCTTGTTATGGCAGCCAGAGCAGGTTAATACACCCAGAGGAAAAGAAGCACAGATATACTCCATTTACGTAACGTCACTTTGTGGGGGAATCCATGAAACACTCTGCTTCAGCCCATTATGTAGGAAGAACAAACAAATCCATAAAGAATAAACTAAAATTTTAATTTGAAAAATATGGGGCTTCCCTGGTGGCGCAGTGGTTGGGAGTCTGCCTGCCAATGCAGGGGACGCGGGTTCGTGCCCCGGTCCGGGAGGATCCCACGTGCCGCGGAGCGGCTGGGCCTGTGAGCCACAGCCACTGAGCCTGTGCATCCGGAGCCTGTGCTCCGCAACGGGAGAGGCCACAACAGTGAGAGGCCCGCGTACCGCAAAAAATAAATAAATAAAAAAGAAAGAAACACATGAGCAATTTTGTCCTCATTTTCTCAACTCTTCATTTTTCATCAGTTTTCTGCCCAAATCGCTATAAAACAAGTAGGTCAAAAATCATCTGAAAAGAAATCTGTGTCCCTTTCACCAATAAAATACAGTTCTCCATAAAGCATTAAGAACAATGTTTTTCACATTCTGATTAAAAACGACAAAACCCGTTGCTAAGTGCTGGTGGAAGCTTCACGGTTGTCCCCTCCTCCCAGGCCCCGGAGGACGTAGTTTGGACAGCAGAGGGCACCAGCTCTCCTCGCCGGGGCTGAAGCACAGACAGCTCAGTGCCCTGTGCCCACGGGGCTGGCATGCAGCACTCCTTTCCACAATCCGAGGAAGCCACACTACACTCAAGTACACCTCATCCACAATAGTGACAGAGCAGTTCTGTAATTATCTCCACAGTTATCACAAAGCATCATCGCTAAGGACCAAACCTGGAAAGGAGGGGGTGATTTGTAAACAGAGGAGTTAATAGCATGTTAAAATGAAACGGTGAGATGAGAATTTCTGAAAGGTGGTTTGATCCAAATAAAGTAGACGGACGCCACATTTTAATTTTTTTTACTGTACCGTGGAAAGAACACTTAAAATAAAATCCACCCTCTTAACCCATTCAAGGTCCAACACAGCATGGACCGGAGGTGGGACGTGGGGCAGCAGGGACCTGAGCTCAGCCCCCCATCCCTGGCTTAACTGAAACGCAGGCCCGCGGACGAGCGAGCAGCCTACTATCCTTCCCCGCCCCGCCACCACCTTCCACCAGGATCCCGTGGGGCTAACTATTTCAGGCACCGCATGTAAGTGGAACCACGCAGTGTTTCTCCTTCTGAGATTCACGATGCACTTCAGATGCCTCTTTATGTCAACCTTCCTTTATCCCCTGGCTGCCTGGCACTCCC
The DNA here is from genome assembly GCF_003676395.1 of Aethalodelphis obliquidens. Lineage (NCBI taxonomy): Eukaryota > Metazoa > Chordata > Mammalia > Artiodactyla > Delphinidae > Aethalodelphis > Aethalodelphis obliquidens. Next base: position 11,328,539 of record NW_020837969.1, read on the forward strand.
TGGGGCATGGCTGCTGACGACCAGGCCCTGGGGCCCAGGAGAGACCCCGCAGGCATCAGCCAACAGCCTTACCTGCAGCACGAGGGCAGCGCTGCCTGGAGGGGACCCGGCGGATGGGTGTCCTGAGCGTCCACAGTGCTGCTGGCCCATGAAGGGAGAGATCGTGGCTGTGAGGCACGCAGACACGTCTGTGCCCTGATTCTGCTCAACGCGCCACACCACAGGCTGGACACGCCACGCTTCTCCATGCTCACAACCACCCTGCGAAGTAGAACAAGCCTCCCTTTTCAAGTACAGAAACCAATCCTTAGGTCAAGTGACTCATCCACTATAAGACAGTAAGGGGGACTTCCCTGGTTGCTCAGTGGTTAGGAATCCGCCTGCCAATGCAGGGGACATGGGTTCAAGCCCTGGTCCGGGAAGATCCCACATGTCGCAGAACAACTAAGCCCGCAAGCCACAACTACTGAGCCCACACGCCACAACTACTGAAGCCCATGCTCCTACAGCCCGAGCTCCGCAACAAGAGAAGCCACCGCAATGAGAAGCCCGCGCGCCGCAACAATGAGCAGCCCCTGCTCGCCACAACTAGAGCAAGCCCGTGTGCAGCAACGAAGACCCAGCGCAGCCAAATAAATAAATAAATCTAAAAATTAAAAAAAGACATAAGGGGTGAGGTCAGAATTTGAACTTAGATATATGGGGCTCCAAACCCACATTCCTCACAGCTACACCACCACACATACACATGTGTGTCACCGACCAAAAAAAAAAAAAGATCTTCAAACAAAATTCAGAACCAGCTCTCAGAGGATACCGGGCTCGTGAGCTCTGAACACCTGATGGGTTCATTCTGGGGAGTCTCCTTAGAAATGGTGAACTCTGTGAGTTACGGGAGGAGAAAGATGGTCAGAGAAGGGAGGAGGGAAAGCCACTTGTGGGGAATGGTCGAGAAGCAGACACAGATGTGAGAAGAAGCGCCTTCTCCATTTTAGGGCAAGGATCCTTCACAGAATCAGTTTTACCTTAAAATATAACAGGCAAAGCCTGGGGCCAGATCTTATATTCTGTGCTTCTGGCTTAAGAGGCAGAATTCTATTCCTATTGGCCAGTTTGGTGCACTACCATCATTTTAACTGAAACAGGTCTGGATAATTTTTATATCTCCAGGCAAGAAGAAGGAAGTATAAGCCCTCTTGTAACAAAACACATTTAATATATGTAGTGGCACATAATCTATTTTATGGAGAAAATTCGAGATGATTACAAACATAATTGGTTTGTTAATTATGAGAGACGCTGAAGGTCCCTAAAGTGAGATATGAACAACCAAACTTCAAAGATAATTAAGAAGATGCATGTTGGAAATTCCAATATAGCAACAATTATATATTTTAATCCTTTAAAACCTAAGACACAGGAGAAAACATGAAGTGTTACAATTACATCACTTCTTAAAAATCTATACCTGCCACCAAAAATTATCTACGGTTATTATAAATGACAAGTGCAAAGTACAGCTTCCAAGAGAGAGAAATCCTTATTATGTTGGCTCTTCCAGCAGCAGTAAAAAGTGTTTTAGAAGTAGTATATTAGTTGGGGAATCATACACTCAACATCTCCCGATATACCTTTTATCGTGGTAAAAATATACATAAAATTTACCATTTTAACCTTCCTTAAGCGCACAGTTCAGTGGCATTAAGTACATTCACAATGTCGTGCAACAATCGACACTACTTACACAGTTTTAAAATTATTCAGAGCAAAGAGGCTTAGCACAACACAAAGAAATAGGAACAAACCAGGTACAAGCCTAAACGCCTGGGTTTCTGCTTAGGAAACATCAGGAGGTGAAGTATGGGTCTCGGGACGACGCCGACGAGGTCCCTGCCCCCGGATTCCCCGAACACAGTCGGTTCACAGGACTCAGCCACTCCGGGCTCCCTGCCTCGCCCGTCACGTCGGCGAGGGTGACCCCCACGTGAGGTGACACGGCAGGGACTCGAAGGGCTCCATCCAAAGCCACGGAAGAACGAGGCTCAGCGTCCCCGGCCCTTCACGCCACCCTCCCCCCCACCAGGTTGTGTTTCTGCTCACTGGAAGGTCCATGGCCGTGGACGTGCCTGAAGACCAGGCGACAGCTCTTCTGCCACCTGGTCCCCCGGGGTGCCCCCCGCGTCCCTCACAGTTCACACTCCCCACCTGCCGTGGACACTAAAACTGCCATGTCTACAGCGCTGTGATCAAGGGCCTTGGGAACTTTCCCACAGAGCAATCAGCTGGATATATTTAGGGAGAACGAATGTTGTCAAAATTCATTAGGTGCCAACGAAAAAGAAATGAATTACCATGGCAGGTCCCTGCCTGTGGGCAAAGAGGCCCAGGACACCACGAGTCACCACAGGAGAGGCACAACCCGAGTGACTGGAGGCCAGACATACATCTTCTCTTTTCCCACCTTTACTGAAGTATAAGTGACACACGACACTGTGTAAGTTTAAAGTCCACGATGTGATGATCTGATACACGTAGAGATCGTGAAATGTTTACCACAGTGAGGTCTATTAACACTTCCTTCACCTCACATGGTCACCATTTGTTGTCGTGGTGGTGGTGGCAGTGGTGAGACACTCACAGCAACTTTAGGTACATAATACACAACTGACCAGTCACCATGCTGTATGTTAGGGCCCCAGACTTACTCATCTTATAACCGGAAGCGTTGACCCTTTGACCGACAAGGGGATCCAGCCAGCCCCCAGCCCCCGGGGCAACCACCATTCTACTCTCTGCTTCTATGAGTTCAACTCGTTCTATTTTTTTTTTAATTCCACATATAAGTGAGATCATACAATATCTGTCTTTGGCCTATTTCACTTAACATAATGCCCTCAAGTTCCATCCTTGTAGTCACAAATGGCAGGATTTCCTTCCTTTTTAAGGGTGGTTAATATTCCATCGTGTATGTATACCATTGTGTATATATAACCAGTCATCCGTCAGTGGACATTTAGATTGTTTCTATCTTGGCTTGTAAATATTGCTGCGAAAAACATGGGGGTATGGATTTCTCCTTGAGATAGTGGTTTCATTTCCTTTGGATATATAACTTATATCTTCTCTTTTTTTAATTTTTTCAAAAAATGTATACAGGTGCCGATATATATTTTTTAATTTAGTTAAGAGCATTACCAAATTACTACGGTAGTTAGGTTTTTAAATGAATGAAGGAATACTACAAGCATAGCTGTTATTACTCAGGAATGTAAGGTTTTTAACATTAACATTACATGCTCTTACTTTTTAAAAGCTGGCCCGCCCCTGTTCCAGTCCAAATAAATGCTTGTAGGGGTCGTTATTGGCGGATGGTTGGGAGAGCCTGGGAGGACAGGGACCTACAGAGGCACTGACGCTTATCCCCACATCCACTCTTTTTATCCTTAGTAATACTACAACCCGAGTTTAAGGTTTTTGTCACGCTGGTGGCAAAATATAAATAACATGAAATTTGCCACTTTAACCACTTTTAAGTGTATACTTCAGGGGCATTAATTACATTCACAATGTTGTATAACCGTCTGCACTGTCTCCAAACTTTTTCAACAGCCTGAAAAGAAACTCTGTGCCCTGTAACACCCCCTCCCTCCCCTCGACCAGCCCCTGATAACCTCTATCATACTCTGTCTTTACCAATTTGCCTGTTCTGGGTATTTCACATAACTGGAATTTTGCAACATTAGTACTTCTGTGTCTGACATTTCACTCAGCACAGTGTTCTCCAGATCCATCATCTTGCAGCACGTGTCAGCCTGCATCTTTTTCAGGGCTGAATAATATTCTACTGTATGGATGGACTGCATTCTGTTTATCCATTTATCACTGATAGGCAGTGGGTTGCTCCACCTTTTGGCAGCTGTGAATAAAGGCTAGCACATAAAAGTCCCAGTTTGAGTTGCTATTTTCAGATCATTTAAGCATATTTTAGGAGTGGAACTGCTGGTCATAAGGTATTTCTGTGAACTTTTTGAAGGCCTGCTAGGCTGTTTGCTGCAACAAATGAAATATTTTTCATTCCCACCAGCAATGTATGAGGGTTCCAGTTTCCCCACATCCTGACGAAAACTTCTTTTCCTTTGCTGTTGTTTTGGGGTTTTTAATTGTTCTTTGTTTGCTTTTTTGTTTGTTTTGTAGCTCTTGAGTATTTTGTTTTAAACATCTTTATTGGAGTATAATTGCTTTACAATGGTGTGTTAGTTTCTGCTTTATAACAAAGTGAATCAGCTATACGTATACATATATCCCCATATCCCCTCCCTCTTGCGTCTCCCTCCCTCCCACCCTCCCTATCCCACCCCTCTAGGTGGTCACAAAGCACTGAGCTGATCTCCCTGTGCTATGCGGCTGCTTCCCACTAGCTATCTGTTTTACATTTGGTAGTGTGTATATGTCCATGCCACTCTCTCACTTCACCCCAGCTTACCCTTCCCCCTCCCCGTGTACTCAAGTCCATTCTCTACACCTGTGTCTTTATTCCTGTCCTGCCCGTAGGTTCTTCAGAACCTTTTTTTAGATTCCATACATATGTGTTAACATACAGTATTTGTTTTTCTCTTTCTGACTTACTTCACTCTGTGTGACAGACTCTAGGTCCATCCACCTCACTACAAATAACTCAATTTCATTCCTTTTTATGGCTAATATTCCATTTTTATATGTGCCACCTCTTCTTTATCCATTCATCTGTCAATGGACACTTAGGATGCTTCCATGTCCTGGCTTTTGTATATAGAGCTGCAATGAACATTGTGGTACATGACTCTTTTTGAATTACAGTTTTCTCAAGGCATATGCCCAGTAGTGGGATTGCTGGGTCCTATGGTAGTTCTAACCTCCATAGTGGCTGTATCAATTTACATTCCCACCAATAGCGCAAGAGGGTTCCCTTTTCTCCACACACTCTCCAGCATTTATTGTTTGTAGATATTTTTGATGATGGCCATTCTGACTGGTGTGAGGTGATACCTCATTGTAGCTTTGATCTGCATTTTTCAAATGATTAGTGATGTTGAGGATTCTTTCATGTGTTTGTTGGCAATCTGTATATCTTCTTTGGAGAAATGTCTGTTTAGGTCTTCTGCCTATTTTTGGATTGGGTTTTTGTTCTTTTGGTATTGAGCTGCATGAGCTGCTTGTAAATTTTGGAGATGAATCCTTTGTCAGTTGTTTCATTTGCAAATATTTTCTCCCATTCTGAGGGTCAGCTTTTCATCTTGTTTATGTTTTCCTTTGCTGTGCAAAAGCTTTTAAGTTCATTAGGTCCCATTTGTTTATTTTTGTTTTTATTTCCATTTCTCTAGGAGGTGGGTCAAAAAGGATCTTGCTGTGATTTATGTCATAGAGTGTTCTGCCTATGTTTTCCTCTACAAGTTTTATAGTGTCCAGTCTTACATTTAGGTCTTTAATTCATTTTGAGTTTATTTTTGTATATGGTGTTATGGAGTGTTCTAATTTCATTCTTTTACATGTAGCTGTCCAGTTTTCCCAGCACCACTTAGTGAAGAGGCTGTCTTTTCTCCATTGTATATTCTTGCCTCCTTTATCAAAGATAAGTTGACCATATGTGTGTGGGTTTATCTCTGGGCTTTCTATCCTGTTCCATTGATCTATATTTCTGTTTTTGTGCCAGCACCATACTGCCTTGATTACTGTAGCTTAGTAGTATCATCTGAAGTCTGGGAGCCTGATTCCTCCAGCTCTGTTTTTCTTTCTCAAGATTGCTTTGGCTATTCGGGGTTTTTTGTGTTTCCATACAAATGGTGAAATTTTTTGTTCTAGTTCTGTGAAAAATGCCATTGGTAGTTTGATAGGGATTGCACTGAATCTGTAGATTGCTTTGGGTAGTATAGTCATTTTCACAATGTTGATTCTTCCAATCCAAGAACATGCTATATCTCTCCATCTGTTTGTATCATCTTTAATTTCTCTCATCAGTGTCTTATAGTTGTTTGTTTGTTTTTGCCATCCTGGTAGGTGTGAAGTGATATCTCTTTGTGGTTTTGATTTGCATTTTCCTAATGACTGACTACTGATGTTCAGAATATTTTCATGTATGTTGACCATTTTATATCTCTTTTGGAGAAATAGCTCGTAATGTCCTTTGCCCATTTTTAATTGGGTTGTTTGTTATCTTATGGTTGATTTGCAGGATTTATACATTCTGAATATTAAACCCTTACCAGGTATATGATTTGCCAATATTCTCTATTCATGAATTGTCTCTTACTCTATTGATGGTGCCCTTTATGCACATAAATTTTCCTATAATATAAACAAGGTCCAACATATATATATATGTATATATATACGTATATAGATAGATAGATAGATAGATAGTTTTGTTACCTGTGCTTCTGGTGCTGTATTTAAGAAACTATTGCCAAAGAAAGAAAGAAAGAAAGAAACTATTGCCACACCCAACATCATGAAGAGTTGCCCCTATGTTTTCTTCTAAGGCTTTCAGCTCTTACAGTGGTATTTGATCCATGATGAGTTAATGTCTGTATATGGTACGAGGTAGGGGTCCAACTTCACTCCTGTGCATGTGGACATCCCGTTTTCCCAGCATTGTTTGTTGAAGGCACTATTCCTTCCCCACTGAACAGTCCTGGCACTCCTGTCAAAAATCAGTTGCCACTTCCTGTTTTTATATGGCTCATAAGCTAAAAATGGTTTTCACATTGTTACATGGCTAAAAAATCAAAATAATAATGTTTCATGACATGTGAAAATTATATGGAATTCATATTTCAGGCTCTATAAAGTCTTCTTGGAATATAGCAATGTATATTCATTTATGTGCGTCCAGGACTGTTTTCACACAATAATGGCAGAGATGAGAAGTGCAAGAGAAATCATATGACCTGAAAAGCCTGAAATATTTATGATCTGACCTTTTATAGAAGAAGTGTGATACTCCTGCTCTAGGATAAAGAAAACGTTTCCCAGCTTACCTTGAAGACAAGAATGACCATTTGACTACGTTTTGGAAGGTAAGATGTTAGCAGAAATGTTGTGTGACTCCTAAGAAATGTGCTTAACAATAGGGAGTGTGCCCTTCTTCATCTTCAGTGTTCCTCCTTACTGCTGGGTAGAAAGCAGATATGATGACTGGAGCTCTGGCATCCATCTTGGCCCATGAGATAGAAGACCCAAGTTGAAAGATGGCAGAGCAACAAAATAGAAGTCTGTATCCCTGATGCTGAAGGAATGTCCATAGAGCCATACATGTTCCTGGTTTGGCCCTTGTTTATATTATAAAAAATCAATGTCTCTTTAATTCACTGTTATTTCAGGATCTTTTTCAGATGGTGTGTCAGAACCTAATCTAGACTGAAATTCATCTGCCCCTAAGAGCTGCTGTATTTCAATGTCATTTAAGTCAATTAAGCCAAATGCCATGCGTTTGGCAAATGATTATTTTGTTCCTGGCACGATAAATCAACAGAAACTGTCTCTACCAACTGTGGGACCCAACTGTTAGAGTCACTTGGTGAAGAAGTTCTTTCATTTTGCCAGGTACTGAGTAACAGGCTTAAGAATATTCTCAACAAACTACATACATACCAAAGGAAAACAAGATCTTTACCAAACACAGTATTTAAAAGTTATCAATTATCAAATCATCTTGGTCCTAGAAGGACCCTTGAAAATCTTCTAGTTCATGTTACCAACTTTTTTGCATTTGAATTATATTTCAAATAGACTTATACACAAAAACCCCTATATAAAATACAGATAAAAGCAGACAAACCCATATTGAAACCGGGATGGAGAGATGGGAGCCCCACCCACTCCCCCTAATTCTCAAGTTCCTTCTGCAATACAGGCATAGCTCAGAGATATTGGGGGTTGGGGGGTGAGGTCTCAGACTGCCGCAATAAAGGGAGTTACACGAATATTTTGGTTTCCCAGTGCATATAAAAGTTATCTGTACACCATATACCGCAGTCTGTTAAGTGTACAATAATATTATGTCTAAAACAAAACCTAAACATACTTTAATTTAAAAATAATTTATTGCTAAAAACAAAAATGCTGAGCCTTCAGCAAGTTGTAATATTTTTGTGGGTGGAGGGTCGTGCCTTGATGTTGAAGCTGCTGACTGATCGGGGTGGTGGTTGCTGAAGGCTGGGGTGGGAGTTTCTTAAAATAAGACAACAGTGAAGCTGGCTGCATTGATTGACCCTTCCTTTCAGGAACAATTTCTCTGTAGCAGCAATGCTGTTTGATGTTATCCACAGTAGAACTTCTTTCAAAATTGGAGTCAATCCTCTCAAACCCTACTGCTGCTTTATCAATTAAGTTTATGTAATATTCTAAATCCTTTGTTATCATTTTAAACTATCTTCACAGCATCTTTACCAGGAGTAGTTTCCCTCTCAAGAAACCACCTTCTTTGCTTATCCACGAGAAGCAACTCCTCATCCCATTCAAGTTTCATCATGAGATTGAAGTAATTCAGCTCCACTTCTAGTTCTCTCGCTGTTTCCACCACATCTGCAGTTCCTTCCTCCACTGAAGACTTGAACCCCTGAAAGTCATCCATTAAGGTTGGAACCAACTTCTTCCAAACTCCTGTCAATGTTGATATGTTGACCTCTTCCCATGAACCACGGATGTTCTTAATGGCACCCAGAATTGGGACTCCTTTCCAGAAGGCTTTCAATTGATTTGATCCGATTGCCCAGACCCATCAGAGGAATCACTGTCTATGGTAGCTATAGCCTTATGAAATATATTTCTTAAATAATAAGACTTGAAAGTAGGAATTACTCCTTGACCCATGGGCTGCAGAATGGATGTTGTGTTAGCAGTCATGAAAACAACATTAATCTCATTGTTCATCTCCATCAGAGCTCCAGGGTGACCAGGTGCATAGTCAGTGAGCAGTAATTTTCTTTTTACTTTATTTATTTATTTATTTTTGGCTGCAAAAATAAAATTTTTTTTTAATTTAAAAAAAATTATTTATTTTTAGGTCTTCGTTGCTGTGTGTGGACTTTCTCTAGTTGCGGCAAGCAGGGGCTACTCCTTCTTGCAGTGCGCGGGCTTCTCATTGTGGTGGCTTCTCTTGTTGTGGAGCACAGAATCTAGGTGTGCAGGCTTCAGTAGTTGTGGCACGCAGGCTCAGTAGTTGTGGCTCACGGGCTCTAGAGTGCAGGCTCAGTAGCTGTGGCACATGGGTTGCTCAGCAGCATGTGGGACCTTCCCGGATCAAGACTCGAACTGGTGTCCCCTGCATTAGCAGATGGACTTTTAACCACTGCACCACCAGGGAAGTCCAGCAGAAATATTTTGAAAGGAATCTCTTTTTCTGAGCAGTAGGTCTCAACAGTGGGCTGGAAATAGTCAGTAAACCATGTTATAAACAGATGTGTTGTCATCTAGGCTTCGTTGTTCCATTTACAGAGCACAGGCAGAGTAGTTTAGCATAATCCTAAGGGCCCTAGGATTTTCAGATGGAACAAGCATTGGCTTCAACTTAGAGTCACCAGATGCGTTAACTCCTAACAAGATGGTCGGTCTGTCCTGTGAAGCTTTGAAGCCAGGCACTGACTTCTCCTCTCCAGCTATGAAAGTCCTAGATGGCATCTTCTTCCAACAGAAGGCAGTTTCATCTACATCGAAAATCTGTTGCTTAGTGTAGCCACCTTCTTTTATGACCTTAGCTAGATCTTGTGGATAACTTGCTGAAGCTTCTCCATCAGCACCTGCTGCTTCGCCTGGCATTTTTATGTCATAGAGCCGGCTTCTTTCCTTAAACCTCATGAACCAACCTCTGCTAGCTTCAGACTTTTCTTCTGCGGCTTCCTCATCTCTCTCAGCCTTCACAGAATTGAAGAGAGTCGGGGCCTTGATCTGGATGAGGCTTTGGCTTAGGGGAATGTTGTGGCTGGTTTGATCTAACCAGACACTGAAACTTTCTCCAAATCAGCAATAAGGCTGTTTTGCTTTCTTATCATTTGTGTGTTCACTGGAGGAGCACTTTCAATTTCCTTCAAGAACTTTTCCTTTGCACTCACAACTTGGCTGACGGGTGCAAGAGGCCCAGCTTTCAGCCTGTCTCAGCTTTTGACATGCCTTCCTCACTACGCTTAATCATTTCTAGCTTTTGACTTAAAGTGAGAGATGTGCGCCTCTTCCTTTCACTTGAACACTTAGAAGCCCTTGTAGGGTTATTAACTGGCTAAATTTCGATACTGTTGTATCTCAGGGAGGCTGAGGAGAGGGAGAGATGGGGAATGGCCGGTGGAGCAATCAGAACACACACAATGTTTAACGATTCAGTTCCCGTCTTACACGGGCGAGGTTCGTGATGCCCAAAACAATTACAATAGTAACATCAAAGTTCACGGATCACAGATCACCGTAACAAATACAATACTAATGAAAAGTCTGAAATATTGTGAGTTACCAAAATGTGACACAGACACATGAAGCAAGTAAAGGCTGTTAGAAAAATGACACCAACAGACTTGTTAGATACAGGGTTGTCACAAACCTTCGATTTGTAAAAAACGCCACATCTGGGGCTTCCCTGTTAGCACAGTGGTTAAGAATCTGCCTGCCAATGCAGGGGACACGGGTTTGAACCCTGGTCCAGGAAGATCCCACATGCCATGGAGCAACTAAGCCCATGCGCCACAACTACTGAGCCTGTGCTCTAGAGCCCGCGAGCCACAACTACTGAGCCCACGAGCCACAACTACTGAAGCCTGGGAACCTAGAGCCCATGCTCCGCAACAAGAGAAGCCACCGCGATGAGAAGCCCGCACGCAGCAACGAAGAGCAGCCCCCACTCGCCGCAACTAGAGAAAGCCCGCACGCAGCAACAAAGACCCAACGCAGCCAAAAATGAATAAAATAAATTTATAAAAAAATAAAACAAAAACTCCACATCTGCAGGGAGCAATAAGGCAAAGTGCAATAAAGTGAGGCCTGCCTGGACTCAAACTTTATTAAATACTTTCTAAATGCAACTCAAACTTTCCAATAAAGCTTGCCAAATTATATTAGTAATTACCACAGCTTTACTGAATCTGTTCTGGTTACTGGGAAATTTTTTTTCTTTCTGAATCTTCACTTCACTTTGAATAGGTTAAATTACCAAGTACCTGGATCTATACGTGAATTTTAGTACAATTAAAAGTAAAGTTCTGTGGCCAGAATTTGCAGTGGAGGCATTTTTGGCCCAGTCATGCCTCCATCTACGAGGGAATCTCTTAAGTTTTGAGCCCTGGGCTCAGATGCTTAGAGGCAACCCAGCTCCTTTACATACCGTAACTGCAGGGCCCTATTTTATGGTACATGTGACGCAGGTCAGGGATGTGTGGCATTATAGAACTAACTGGCCCACAACATGTGGATGAGTTTTATGACCTCACGATAGAACAGCCTGAACTCGGGAGTGACGCCCAGGCCAAACAGCCCTTGAGGACTCACAGTTGCTTCCTAGTTGTTATTCTCTCAGAAGACTTGTTAATGGGTTTTAGAAGAAACCCACAGTTCTTTTTTTACATCTTTTTTGGAGTATAATTGCTTTACAATGGTGTGTTAGTTTCTGCTTTATAACAAAGTGAATCACTTATACATATACATATGTTCCCATATCTCTTCCCTCTTGCGTCTCCCTCCCACCCTCCCTATCCCACCCCTCCAGGCGGTCACAAAGCACCGAGCTGATCTCCCTGTGCTATGCGGCTGCTTCCCACTAGCTATCTACCTTACGTTTGCTAGTGTATATATGTTCTTTTTTAAACACCACAGTGACAAAAGTATATAATAAGCGTTCGGATAAGTTATGATCTCATTTCTTCTCCCAGATGGAGTAACTCATAGGAAATAAGGAAATTGCTGAATAAGGGTTTAAAAAGCCTTGTGATAGAAGTCATTCTCTAAAGAGGAACTAAAATAAAACTGCTGTCCCCACACTCCCCGCCCTGCTGTAGGGAGGAGCCTTTGCCGGTGCTCTGATGCCATGCCCGGGACCCTCCTGTCGAAGGGAAGCCATGAGTGGCAGCCGCTGGCCCAGTTCAGTGGACTGGGAACTCTGTGTAGACAGGATGCCGTGCTTCCTGGAGAATGGATCATAACTCAGTAGCACACCAACATATTTAAACCCTAACACAGATTGGGAAGCTGTAAGACACAGACATCCTATGGGAGCGAACGAGCTCTCCAATGAGAAGCCAGGAGCACGGCCAGATATGGGGCTCCCTGTACCCCAAGACCCTTGATTTACTTACGACCCTGTCACTTTCTGCTCCATCCTTGGTGTTGTTTTAAATTAGGAAATTATCAGCTAAGGTTCAAAACCACAGTTAGGAAGGATCTCTGTTTCCGTTTCCCTAATTTTTCTCACCCTTTTCCAGTTCAGCTATAGGTACTGAGTTCCTCACGTCTTCCGGGTGCACAAGGCACCCTGTCAGCACCCGCACGTCCACACCCTTGGAGAAGAGTACACCAAGCTCCCCGCCAGGCAGGCTCACCTCCTCTTAACCAGCATCGTCGCCGGATGGGGTCTGACCAGACACCATCTGTGCATCTCCAAATCGCCTTTGCCACCCACTGTGCATTTATTTCCATAACTGTAACTGTCACTCCTTATCTCTCCTTCTTCCCAGATCCTTTCAGACAACGTCTCCTAGGAACGGTCTTTAGAGTGGGGACCCCGACCCAACACGACCCCACTTCAACGTGCCACGTACATGCCTTTCCCTTTGGACGTTCCTCCTGGAATATGATGATTGCACAGTCAAGAGGGCCACTCACAGCCCCTCAGATTCCGGCAACTCAATAATTCCTGAGCAGAGGGCTCTCTATCTCAATGAGCAAAAAGTGTTACTTGAAAATGGTATCACTGCACTTTCCTTAAATAGAGACATCTCCCTAAAAATTAGGTTTCTCAGAGAAATACAGTAATAGCACGCAAAGGCAGGGGCTTGTTAGCCCCAGAGCTCAGGGTGATGGGGCCGTTATCCCAGCCGCATCACTCCTCCTCCCTCCCAGGGATAAAATCCAGAGCTGATTTCCCTACTGTTCCTTCTCCCCTTATCCCCACGCTCCCCAAAACCCCAGATTTCCCGATTCCTGATTCCCTAAACTAGCGGTCTTCAGGATTTGGCACGAGCACCCCTTAGAAAATTTTTGAAGAACTAGTAGAGCATTGCAAACGGTTAAATTCCTAGGATAGTGTAATGACTGCCATTCAATGAAACTGTTACCCCGTTCTTTTCGACGTATCCAGTAGACTCGCAATGACCATATCCATTCGGTGGCCACCATCCTCCGAGCTGTCTGCTGTGACCAAGCAGACGGACCCCACGGAGGGACAGTTCTGCTGCAGCAGGCAAGGAGTGACCCTGAGCTGTCTCTTTTCAAAACACATGAACCAGGCCGTTAGAAATTTCACACCGTTACTTTAACTCCTTCAACTCCTAATTCCACTCCATTTACCCCAAAGGATTTCATCCTAAAGTAATATATTTTACGCTTGAAAGTTTTTATTCATCATCACTTCATTCTCCCCTGCAACAAAGATACGTATGTGAGTTAAAACAAGACACCCTGTGACCATGAGGTTCCAAGCGTTTCACACAGATACTGCAAATTCCTATTCATAATTTTAAACCTAAAAAGGAAACTTTTACCACTTCAGGACAGAGCTCTTTTTTTTAATGTTTCCTCGACTAAATATGACTTCTTGCTGGACTGAAACCGGGTCAGCACCATTTCTATTCTCTATTTTGTTTGCCAAGATGTAAGCGTGAGAAGCCTTTTTCACACAGAGGCTCCAGCCACTGATTCCTGCAAAGTTCTATAGCAAAACTCACAGCGATCTTCCATCCAAAACCACTCTTAATGATCCACCGGACGACCATCTGAGAGGTCCTCCTCCGGTTTGGCGGAAGAGGAAGGACTCAGGACCACCTGACCTGTACCAGGACGTGTCCCCCAGTCCCTATAGGGTGGACTCAAACTTTATTAAATACTTTCTAAATGCAACTCAAACTTTCCAATAAAGCATCCCGAGTGTCCCCCAGAGACGGGCGCCCTCTCTCCCCACAGGTCTTTGCAGGGGCCAGGGCAGTGGCTCTAGAGGACAGAGGTGGGACAAGAACACTGCGAGTGGGACCTCTTGATCTCAGGACGAGTTTTAGGGAAAAAGGGAATTTAGGTCATATTGTGTGTTTCACTGTGTTCTGTCCGTAATGCCGGGTCCATGCAGACGTCTAACACACACACGTTCACACATGGGACGGAGACTGTCCACCACAGTCACTAAGATGCCTGACTCAAGAATCCAAGTGGCATACGCTCGCCAAGGGAAACATCACGGGGGTTCCTGCCCACCTGTCTGCCATCGAGCTCTGATTCTCCAGCATCGGCATGTCTACCTGTGAAATGCGAAAACACACAGACCTTTTAGGAACAGTGCTTCCGAGAGAGAGGAAAAACGATAACACTGAATTTCAGGCCAATGTCATTTAAATAATGCTGGAGAATCCTATTACTTTTCAAACTTTGAAAATAAAATAGTGGTTTACATCATATTCAAGGTGCCCAAGTACCCAATTAATTACCTCCTCTTCCTTCTGAGACCCCCTTACGTGACTGCCAAGGACTTTAAGGAGAAGCAAATCTATAAACATGAAACAAGCAGGTGCTGGAGAATCTGAGGGACTTGCTGAGTGGGCAGAGAAGAGGACTGAAGATGCAGAGCCGAAGAGGTGACAGAACAGGAGGGAGCGAGGATGCAAGCCCGGCCACCCTGCGGAGGCCCTGGGACCCCGGACGGGTCACTGGCGCAGAGAGAGAGACATGGTAAACGTCAGCGACTGTATCGTCCTCATATCCCTTCATACAAAATGCCCGCCGGCCTGCCCCGCCCCCTCGTAAAATCGGAACTTCTTAGCTTCAAAACCAGAATTGATTTGCTCTAAATGAAGACCTGAATTCTGGGACTTAGAGCTTCTCCAGCACCTCGGCCAGCTTTCTGCCCAACCGTCCTGAAGAGAAGCCCACTTGGCGACAAGTCCCACCTGCAAACACAGAGCCAGAGCCACAGTGACAGAATAGGCGAAAGGGACATTGCAAGGAATAGAGTGAAAAAAAGCAAATTAGTCTCCACAGAGACATCTGAGAAGACATTGGACCATGAAAAAAAGAAATAGCACAAAAAGAAGTCTTAGAAACTGAAAATAAAATTGAGATTAAAATTCTGATAGAAGTGTTAGAAGGCAATGTTGAGAAAATTTGCCAGAAAGTACTACAAAAATATAAAAGAGACTCAAAAGTATATAACGGAAAAGACATAGGACGCTCTGAATCAATGTGAGGAAGGTCCTGCATACAAAGAAGAGTTTCAGAAAGAAAAGAGAAAAGAGAAGAAAATAAAAGAAAGGAAAAAATAAACAACAGAAAAAACAGATGGTAAGAGATTATCAAGCAAATACTAGATGAGAGTTTACAAAAGCCAAAGTCACATAATTCAAGACCAAAAGCATCCACGTAGCCCAGCATTTTGACTGAAAGGGGGGAAAACCTACACCCATGTATATCTTCATGAATCTTTAGAACACAAAGATAAAAAGAGAAAACTAAAACTGTCCAGAGAGGAGAAGTCAGTTATAGCAAAGGAACAAGAATTGGAAGTTCCACACTAAATTACAATAAACAAAGGAAAAATGCCTTCAAAATTCTTAGACAAAATTATTTTGACCCTGGAATTCTATACCCAGACAAACTTTCACATATATGAGGGCAGCATTTCAGACAGGCAAGTTCAGAAAATTTATCTTCTACTCTTACTTTCTCAGGAAATTACTTGAAGATGTGTATCAACAAAAGGAGGGTAAAAATCGAGGCATAAGACAAGAAATTTAAGGAACTCTAGGTCAAAGCAACTGAGAAATGAGAGTTAAAAGAGAGAGGCTGCACTTCCTGCCCAGAAAGCAGTTCCTTCTGAAAATCAGAACAATTGTTCAGGAAGAAAACCTCCTGCAGGTCAGTCAGTTGATGGGGGGATCAAAAGGGGTGGTTATATCTTAGAAACATACATTATCCCTTGAGCATTTGGAGCAACTTTAAAAGGCAATGAAGAAAGAAAATGCAAGAAAAGAAAACATCATTAGAAACTCCAGGAGCAAGAAGCTGTCTATTTCTCAAAAAGAAAACAATCAACGTGGACCAGTCGGCAGAGCCATGGAAAATACCAGCAGTCGGAGGACAGTGCAAACACATACGTCTATTTTGTGTCTTCAGCCTATAGAAAAAGCAAGAAAATGAACTACAATTTCTAAACAGAACGTAAATGGACTCAACCTTGACAAATGCTGGCTGCTGAAGTGAAATGAGAAAGTAAGTAAATTGAGAGTTGCTAATGTCTCCACATCACAGAATGGGTGTCAAGTGACACCACCAGAGCCCCTGGAATAAGAAAGAAGGTGGGGATTATCCATTAAATGTAAGGAGTCAGCAAAGAGAAGAAACTAAAAGGAGTAACTTGATTATAGGGAGAGAAGGGGAAGACGTGGTAAATAGCGAATAACGTCTAGAGTAGATTAACTAGGAGACATGGAAATCATCTGTGAAGGCACGAAAACACAGAAACGGTAAAAAGTGAGTTACACGGTGAAATTTCTGTCTGATACCATAATGATGGATACATGTCATTACACATTTGTCCAAACCCACAGAATGTCCAACCCCAGGAGCGAACCATGGACTCTGGGTGATAGTGACGTGTCACTGCAGGTTCATCAGTTGTGCACAGCCAGTGGGGGTGTTAATGATGGCGGGGACCGTGCGTGGCGGGGCAAGTGGTATACAGGAAATCTCTGCGCCTTCCTCTCGATGTTTCTGGGAACCAAAAACTGCTCTTAAAAAATAAAGTGTACTTAAAAACAAAAAACATCTAGTTACACCTGATTCTCCTGGGGCTTGGGCTGAAAGAGGTAGGTAAGACCCTACTGCTTTTGATTATAATCCTTCTGTACTGCTAGCCCATACTTAAGTATGTGCAAGTGTTACTTTAAGACATATGGAAAGATATAGATTGAAATTAAATAGTTTTAAAATCTTTATTATATAACAAACCTGAGGAGCAAGAATAAGGAGACAGAGCTGAGCTTTTCCTCCTAAAGGAAATTCTTCATTATCGTTTCAAAGCTTAAACAGAAAGGAAAAATGTAGCCCTGAGTTTTTATTTGAAGGAAATACTAAGAAGGCTTCCAATACAGGCAACACCTGGTTAGATAATCCTGCCTTCTCTCCTCTCCCAGCACCCACCAGCCTCGGGCCAGAGCCACCCATTCACCCTGAACCGGCTTCGAAGACTCGGGCACTCACAGCTCCGACCTCTGGGCCCCCTCATCTTTAGAGCAGATTGATGACAGAGAAACAGCCTGTGCTTTGCTTTTCTTGTGGGGTCCTGTCTGGTTGTGGTATCGGGGTGATGCTGCTGGCCTCAGAAGATGAGTTTGGAAGTGTTCCCACTACCTGCATTTTTTTGGAAGGTTTTAAGAAGACCTGGTTTAGTTTTTCTTTGAATATATGGAAGAATTCAGCCATGAAGCCATCTGCTCCCGGGCTTTTCTTTGCTGGTAGGTTTTTGATTTTTGATTCAATCTCCTTATTGTTAATGGCCTATCAGGCTATTTCTTCTTGATTCAGTCCTGATAGATTGTATGTTTCTAAGAATTTATCCATTTTTTCTAGGTCATCCAACTTTTGGGCATAGAATTGTTTTTAAAAAATCCCTAACGGTCCTCTTATGTCTAGGCATCCGTCGTACCGTCTCCTCTTTCATTTCTGCTTTTACCTACTTGAGTCTCCCCTCTTTTACCTGCTGGTCTAGCTAAGGGCTCGTCAAAAGCAGCACCACCATCTTGGCGGCACCGTGGACTCAGTCCCCACGGCACCTGCCCCCCTGGCTCAGGAGAGGACCAAGAACCCACACCATCTCTACACTGAGGTCTGAAAATAACGATCACAGTGTAAGTAACCTGGATAGAGTCTTGATGAACAATTAAACCTAAAGAACTACAAAGGAAGAGAAATTGATGTTTAACCTGAATAACCAGAATTATCTATTCCAATTCCATCCACTTAAGAGTGTGAAACCAGAGCCAGGTGAGGCCGATGAGGCTGTGCTCACATAATCTCGGCTGATTAGGGGAAAGGGCAACACTGAAACGAGTGAGGGGCTGGTATGTATATTAGCCGTCAGCCGACATGTGCTAGTAAATAAGCTCTACGTGGAAAGCGCAAGTCAACGTAACCATCATGCAGAAGAGGTGACTGATTTCAGCGCTTGGAAGACACCCAGCCGTCTTCAGTCCAGAGCCTCCAACCCCTCCACCCCCCCACGCCACACCCCGGATCCGAGAGCCGGCCCGTGGAAGCACGTGGATGCGCCAGCCGAGAGCAGCAGGCCTGTGCTGAGGTGTGGCTGAGGATGCACTTGGGAAAGAGCAGACCCCGCACAGCCCTGCAAGAGCCAGACCCGCCATGAGGTCAACCAGGAAAGCTAAGACAGCCCCGCCACGCTGTCCCCTCGCTGTCTCCCTGATGGGCGTGAGGAAGTTAGGCTCATCCCATACCCAGCATCACACACCCCACAAAACCATCAAGATCAAAACCTGGAAGCACGTTTTTCGAAAGTTCCAAGTTAAACCTATGAACTTCAGATGCATCAGAGGACAAGCTGTTCTGTTATTTCTAATTTAACATAAATACAGAGAGCTTTTTTTATCAATAAAAATAAAAGATGTTCTAATCAAAAAAATCATAGAGAATGTTAGATTTTAAAAAGCCAGGTGCCGAGAAGCGGGGCAGCCGTCGGTGGGGAGCCTGGCCGAAGGAAGGGCCCGCATGTCAGTCCTGGCCCCCTGCCACCCTGGCCTGCCGCCCCCCAGGCCTCAGTAACCTCAATGTCACTTTGATCTTCACAGCTCCATGTGAGGTGAGAAATTATCTACATCCCCACTTCACTGATAAGTTACTGAAGCCCAGAGAGGCTAATGTCACGGTCAAGTGCACTCAGCCAGCTCTGGTCCTCACTCCCCGCCACCGCTTCAGGTGGTCACCGCTCCATGGTGACAACAGCAGAGCTGTAGGGTGCAGCCTCGAGGAAGCCTGGTGCACTGGTCCTGCTGGCCTAAAGCACAGAAAACAGATTCAGCCTCTGACCACACAGTGAACTCGACGCAGAGCCCCGGGGAGCTGCACACAGCTTCCCACCAGCCTCGGCACCGTCTAGATTCTGTGAAAAACATGAATCCAAAACGGGGAAATCAAAGACACACAGTCTTAACTCAAAGACATCTGATCTGAGATGCAGCAGTGCATGACTGTAAACGCCCCCGGCCGGGGGGCCACTCCACCCAGTGAGTCAGCATCGAGCAGCACGGGTGCTGAAGGAGGTGCGTCCAAGCTAGTCACGGGCATCGTTCTTAGGAATCTTAGGAATCTGCCAGAATATCCCATCAGCCAGTAAAACACGGTGAGACAACTTTCAGAACATCATGCCTAAGACCCAGTGTGAAGTAAATCTCATGTAACTGCACCATTGCCAATACATAAAGGAAACTATTCTTTTAAAGAAAGCTCCTAGTGGGGTGTTTCCTAGTATATTTTTGTAAATCCAGCCAATCATTAGATGACAACTGGTTTTCTGGATTCAGGTATCTTATATAAGATGCCTTCTGAATGTTATGAGATGAAGAACTAACTACTAAAGGAAACCAAAAAGTAAAGAAATGGTCAGAGTTGAGGGAAGGAAGCATTTATAGGCGTCAGTTCCAAGAAGAAAGGGGTTTTGGAGTTAGACTGGAAAGAGGAACGGGCACAGACCAAGAAAGAAAAATAACACAAGAAACAGGCTGATAACGAATTCTCCAGGTGGGTGGTATGGCACGTGCAAAGGACCAGTGGCCGGCGACAGTAAGACAACAACAGGGAATTTGAGCAGCACTTTGGGGCAAACGTTCCATAAAGGCTCACGATGGAAATCCTCGGAAAGGGGACATTTTGCAGAAAGCCTTGAGAGCCAGAAAGGAGAAATCTGGATTTGACAAAAGGCAACAGAAAACAGCATGCAAAGAAGTGACATGATAAAAATGGCTTTAGAAAGATTATCCCAGCAGCTGTGTGTAGGATGGTTTCAAGCTGAGAGAGACTGGAGGCGGGTGGGGGGGGGAGTTCTGTAAGAACGTTCTCCTAATTCAAGTGCAGTGTGGCGAGGGTGCGGCCAGGCACAGCGCCCAGGGGACAGGAACAAGGAATTCTGGGCCCGTCCTCAGTTTCCCCATCTGTGAAATGTGAGGCTTCACCAGAGGACATGTCAACTGGAGCAGTTTTTGGCGCAACAATTTTCTGTTGTCCACGATCCAAGATGTCCAGGGGGGCTGGATGTGACTGGATTCAGGGAGAAGGGAGAAAGTAAATTCCAACCTGCACGTCTAAACAGCAAGGCCTGGTTTGGCAAGTTAAAGTTCATGCCTCTTTTTACTGTCTTAAAATTCTCTTAAATACGTGAAACTGCATTCGTTCTAACTGAAAACAGACCAGAGACCTCTCCCAAGCAGGAGGTTAATGGTCTCCAACCCCAGGGGCTGGAACTGCACCTCCACTGGCTCAGGCCAGAAGCCTTGGTTAATCCTTGACGCTCCCTACACCCCTTTCCTCAGGCCTGGAAGACTCCCAGCTCTGCTCCTGATTCCTGTTTATTCTTCCCAGAACCAGAAATGCCACTTCTGCCCCCAGGCTCCAGGCTCCTGGCCATGGGTCAGAGGACCAGTATCTGCGCATAGCTGTCCTCAAAGCTGAATCAGAATCGTTAGCATGAAAACGCTTTTAGTAAATGATTGCTGTATATTTATTTAATATTTATCTCTCTCCACAGACTCTTATGCAGCATCGTCCTTCTCGTTTATTTACTAAAATATACATAATGGCGAGCACAGTTTTGGCACCTTGGGAGTTTACAAGAAAACACATCGAATGAATGAATTATTCATCAGTAATAAACACTAAATTAATGTCCTCGTTTGTATTCACCAGATATGCACCCTAAAGTTACTTTCCAAAGGATATATGATCAGCAAGTTTCTAGAAATTCACCCAGTTACCCAGATGATTACGAATTGCTGGGGTTACTTACCAGATGATTAAAAACATGTATCCTGGAGGGGACGGTGGGCACCCTTTCAATCCCCTCTGCTCTGAGCACTAATGATTCCTCCGAGGGGATGGAGGACGCTAACTGCACCCTTTCTAACCAGTTTCACCCCCTGCCCCAAAAGGCACGGGCGCTCAGGACGGATGGGATGTGGGGAAGCCGCGCCCCCTCCCCGGTCTTCGTAGCTCTCGGGTCACCACCCTACTGGCCGTGCGGGTCCCTGACTGTTCAACCAGGGCTCTGTTCCTTCCCTCAAGGTCCAGCGAGGCCTGTCGGCGCAAAATCCAAGGAGCACCGCTCAGTGGAATCGGGAAGATGAGCTGCAGCTGGATACGACGCGATGATGCAATCGCAGACGCCCTGCGGGTCGCCGTGAGCGCAGAGGGTCTGGAAGCATGGGGGCATCTCCCCCAGCGGCTGCGGTGCTGGCTCAGAAACATGGAGGGACACCCCTCGTGCCCCCCCAGGACCACCCCTGGCGCCCCCGCAGGACCACCCCTCGCGCCCCCCCCCAGGACCACCCCTCGCACGCCCCCCAGGACCACCCCTCGCGCCCCCACCCAGGACCACCCCTCGTGCCCCCTCCAGGACCACCCCTCGTGCCCCCACCCAGGACCACCCCTCGTGCCCCCACAGGACCAACCCTCGCGGCCCCCCCCAGGACCACCCCTCGCGC
>NW_020837969.1:11350558-11420426 GCF_003676395.1 Aethalodelphis obliquidens
CCCCCTCGCGCCCCCCCAGGACCACTCCTCCCGCAGGAGTAACCGAAGCCAGCTCCCCCCTCCCACTCGGGAGCGGAGTCTCCCCCACGGGGAGGACGTGGCTGAGCAGGCAGGGTCCGCATCCTGCAAACAGCACGTGGAGGACACGTGGTGCTGCTTCCGTGAATCTCTGGGTCTCGAACGCCCCCCTCCTCGCAGTTACACAGACCGGCCATCACCCCTCACTTGCTGTAGACCCTAAAACACACCCTGCGTTCTCTACACAACATTTTTTTAAAGACGTCAAGCAAAATAATGATTCTTTACCTCGTTCTATTATCTTGGATCGTGAGAGGACACACAAGCCTGTTTACGAGGCAGATACATCTCCACCTGGTGCGCTGGTAAACGCTTTACACCTACAACATTGGAGCGGAGGAATAACGAACTCAGAGAAGCTTCTGAGCTGGTGAACGGCTCGCCCTCCGGTTACGTCCTCCCTCTTCACTCTCTTTCCGGGTTCATTTACTGCCCGGGCACCTCCCACCTCCCCCGGCGGCCTCCCCGGGGACTTCTGACTCCCTGAGAATCTGTCCGTGATTTCCAAACACCTTTAGCGACACCTGGTATCTTAACAGAAACTCTAGACTCTTCTGTCCTAGAAGGAGATGTCATCCAGGCCTACTTAGGATTAAGCAGACGTCGTTCCTCCTAGGGATCAAATGCCCCCGACTCTTGACAGACAATGCTGAATTGTAAAACAAATCGTGGCTGCCTTAGCCCGGAAGTAACACTAAAGAAAAATGACAGGATTACAAACTTGCCCGCTGTCTCTCTTCCTCAGAAGGTGCATGTGTAAAGTTCAGGTTCTGGAGGCGAAGGAGGGATCCCGCCAGAGTAGCCACTGTCCTCGCTTCCCCAGGAATGACAAGGTCCGAGGCTATGAGGCTCCTGACGGCCTAAACCTTACGCCTGTGCCCCTCACTGCAAAGGCTTCCCACCTATTCAGGCCTCTGTTCTCACGTTTGCAAGAGAGAGATGATAATACTTGACCCAAATAAGCCAAAAGACTCTCTTCTCTGTACTCTGTGTGTTCTTTCAAGGTGGGGTTTAGGAGCAAACACTGGGTTCACCTGAGCTCCATGCCACAAAAATCAAGGGATGACCCTATCCTGGGCTAAGAGAATGCTATTTCTTAAGAAAAAAATAATAACATTAAGCTTGAAAAAAATAAGATGAAGCAGAAATTCAACACTTACTGTAAGAATGAAGAAAGGGAAAGGAATCCCAGAAAAAGCCTTATTTTTTTTTTTTTTTTTTTATTTTTTGGTATGCGGGCCTCTCACTGCTGTGGCCTCTCCCGTTGCGGAGCACAGGCTCCGGACGCGCAGGCTCAGCGGCCATGGCTCATGGGCCCAGCCGCTCTGCGGCATGTGGGATCTTCCCGGACCAGGGCACGAACCTGTGTCCCCTGCATCGGCAGGCGGACTCTCAACCACTGCGCCACCAGGGAAGCCCAAGCCTTATGTTTTTTAACATTATGATTCATCTCATTTAAAGTCTTCAGAAGAGCCAAGAATAAGAACCAGTAGGAAGAACAGAGGAGGAGAGGAAAGTGACCCTCCTCATGGATCATCAGGGCCGTGTCAGAAGCAACGCACCCACCTCAGGCAATTATGCCCCAATGGAAGAGGCCGGCCAGCGCACGAGGAACGAGGACCTTCTCGGTGACAGGCTGTCATGAGAGCGCATGGCTGGTGACACCTGTTTGCTGATGGGACAGGAAGCAGAAATTTCACCTTCCCAAAGCCCCAAACAGCACAGGCCTGGAGACAGATATTTTGGAATAGAGCTATTTTCGATCTGGACACTTTTCAGACACTAAATTTAGCCAGCTTCAATTCTTTTTAAAAATGCTATCCCATTAAACCTTTGAAACAGGAAATCTACACTTATTATAAAGTTGGAACACAAGGTTCTCTGGTCAGCAAGCCCAGGAGGGACTGGGTGCCCAGCAACAAAATGCCACTGCAGGCGCATCTGGGAAGATTGAAGATGCAAACCGACAGAGGCCTTGAAAATCCAACACTGAAAATGTGTGGTATTTTTTAAATAATAACCCACTTGATAAGTTTTTTAAAAAGTGATGTTTTCACTTGCCTTTTTGTTACCATTCACTAGTGGTTCTCATTCTCAAATGCTTACCGACCCCTTCACCAATTTCTTGTTTTTTTCCCCATCCACTTTTATGCACACTTGAAAAACCTTTGCATATAAAGGAATTAGCTTGTTTTTCAGGATGAGAAGGACCGCGCTCCAGGCTCACCATGCAGCCTTACTTGGGTGGGCAAAGAGAAGCTCCCACGAGCTCTGGTCGAATCTGACCCTTTCCTTTGCTGCTCTTTGCTTGTTTTCCTTTGTTGCCCTTACAAAGCCCTACCTGTGGCACAGTCGGCTGCCCTTTTCCCTGTACTTGGCGAGGTGGCAGCAAAATGAGCCTCGTATTCAACACTGGCAGGAGGCTCTGGTCACCAGCAGGTTCAAGGTTCATGGAATGTTCATACCCACTGTATGGGGGTGTCACCACAGAAATCCCTGGAATCTACAAGCATGACCTCATTTGGAAAACAGGTCTTTTTCACCTGTGATGAAATTAAGAACTTTGACATGAGGAAAAAATCCTGGATTATCTGAGTGGGCCCTGGGTCCAATGACTAGTATCCTTAGGAGAGAGATTCGAGGTGGACAGAACGGGAGACACAGACGCAGAGGAGATGGCCCGTGAAGACAGGGCAGAGATGGGAGTGATGGGACCACAAGCCAAGGGAGCCGGGTCAGGCACCAGAAGCTGGAAGAGGCAGGAAGGATCTTTTCCTGGGCCCGCTGGAGGGAACGCAGCTCTGGAATGCCTTGATTTTGGGCTTCTCTTGTTTCCTGTAGTTTTAAGCCCCTGAGTTTGTGGTAATTTGTTATAGCAGCCCTAATACACTAGATACATCCATTAACCCAGTAGTTCTGTTTCTAGGAATTTACTAGAGAAAAGTTACACTTTCAGAAAACATCAAAAAAGACATTAATGACAGCTCGGTTCTTTGTGACCACCTAGAGGGGTGGGATAGGGAGGGTGGGAGGGAGGGAGACGCAAGAGGGAAGAGATATGGGAACATATGTATATGTATAAGTGATTCACTTTGTTATAAAGCAGAAACTAACACACCATTGTAAAGCAATTATACTCCAATAAAGATGTTACAAAAATAATAATAATAATCACAGATTAATGGCCAAAAATTTTTGCAAGCAACTTAAACATTCAGCAATAGGGGAATGGCTGAATAACACTGCATACTGGAATATTATACTTCAATTAAAATCAAACTGTCAAAGAATATTTTGAAAATTTGGGCAAGTTCTCAGAAAAGAATATAAAGTGAAAAAAAAAAAAAAAACCCAGGACAGTTCCCAGTTTGGGTTTAAAGAATAAGAAGACACAACTGGTCATGGAATTATTGGTCCTTCTAGGTCATGGAATTATTGGTGACTTCCAAGTCATTAATTTGTGCTTCTCTATAATTTCTAAATATTTAGCAGATTAGATGACCAGAAAAAAAAGAAAAGAAAAATGTATGAAAGCAGCCCAAGCAGCCCCCAATTCACCACAGCTATGACAGAACAAAATATATCACAGGAGAGAAGAGTCTCCAAAAGTGGAATAAATATAACAAAGAGAAGATCTGGTAGCCAAGGAAATGCGTTACCGAGTCTGACAGTAAAGCACTGACCTCCGGGTTTTGCCTATTTTTGTTTCCCAGAAAAACACTGAATGCTTTCCAAAGCCTATCCTAACCCTAGAACAGACAAAACCCGTAAAGGATGCGACGGCGGCTCAGACGCAGAGCCAAGGAATGGGCTGTGCGCGTTGCCCACAATTAATAACCTGAGTCGTCTCTGGGGACACTGCTAGATGTCTGACACCGTGGACCTTGATTTTACCCAATGTCCCTATGTGGGTGTCTCTTTTAAATACATAAGCATGTTGTAGCATGACACGAGATACTATATCTCACCTTCCTCCCAGTTTGGACTCCAGTGCTCTACTGGGGAAAGGCCAGGCAAGGGTTTCCCCTTTGGGTCACGGGATAAGACTGCATATGTCTGCCTGGCCCACTGCCACCCCCAACCCCGGTGCCCCGCACGCCTCAGGCTGAAACGGAACAGCCCCAGGATGCTTCACCTCTCAGAGCAAGGCAGGGACGAAGCGCTGAGGGATGGCCGGGGGACGCTTCCACACCCCTGCCGTGGGGCTCCTGCCTTCCTCAAGCTTCTTCAGCCTCCCCTCAGCCGAGAGCTAGTCCAGGTCCTGCCAGTGGGGTCCGTCGTGCTAGAGTTAGCGGGACTTTGTTTCTGGGACTTGAGGACCCTGACACGTGACTTCCATCAGACGGTGGCCGTTATTGACAACTGATCAAAGGTGGACTAGTTACAGCGGGTCTAGTGGGTCAGCAGAAGGTGTTTCTCTGTCCTATTCGCTTTACAAGGGCTGTGCAATCCTTTACTGCACAGATGCATAAAGATTCCTTTAAGACATTATTAGATTACAGAAGTGTTATGTTGTGCCCCAGGCAATTTATAAATTCACAATAGCCGTGTAATAGACACTATGGGTAGATACCCAGACAGCCATCCCCCTCCTGATTTCTAAGGGAAATCAGCTTTTCCCCAGGGGTCACCCTCGTCTGCGTGGCCTCAGGGGCACCAGGCACAGCCTGAGGGGCGGCTTAAGATGAACCTAAACCCAGACAATGATCCCATCCTTCTCGCGGTAACGGGTCAGGCATGACGGGATAGGAGGTAAAGACTTCTGGAGACGTTCTAGGGGAGGTCTCTTCACTCCATAAATGAAACAAGGGAGGCTTCCCAAAACAGTCAGCTGATCACAAACCCTTTCCTCTTCTTTCCCGCCTCCCTTGAGGTGCGTGTAGCACATGACAGAGGCCAAGGAAACAGGAGCAGAAGTGGTGCGTGTGCTCCCAGGCCACGCCCACGTGGTCCCCCAGCTCTTCCCTCTACTGATTGGATGAGGATGATGGTGGCAGAGCCACCAGACAGAAAGAGCCTGGTTACAGGGTGACCATTTGGGGGACCAAGAAAACCTGTCCTGACTTGACGTGAGAAGCCAACTTGTGCCACGTTACCCCACAAGTGCTTCAGAGGGTCTTTGATACAGCAACTATCAGACCCCACAGAGGGACGCGCCCTCGACCTATGGGGAGCGCAGGCACGGGCCGTGCGAGGGCCCCAACGCCAAGCCTCCCAGGCCAGCTGCTCAGGGAACGGCACGGAGGGAGCAGCAAGGTTGGGCCTCAAGAGGAGACTCAGTCACGCGGGCGGCAGGTGTCGGGTGGTGCTGGGTGGCGCAGACTGCTCTGGGACGAGGCCTGGATCCCAAGCAAGGTGCTGATGCCACTGGGTGACAACCCCCTCCCCGCCCACCCCACCTCCCACCAGCTGCTGGGTCCTTCCAGACTTCCTGCTGTGTCCCCCGCACAGCAGCTTCAGGGAAGAGACAAGGGTGCTGTGCGTGCTGTTTGGTAACCTGGTTCCTTCACCTAACGGGATACGGACACCCCTCTGTAGTATTAAACATTTAATCTTCATCTTTTTAATGGCTGTGTATTTTTTTACGATGCTATATCATAATGAATTTATCCAATCTCCAGTTATTGCTATTTTCCAATATTTTACTGTGGAACAAAACTGGAGTGAACATCTGTTTAGCTGATTTCCTGTAAATTCATGATTATTCCCTTAGGATACGTTCCCAGAAGTGAAATTGCTGGGACTAGTTATATGCAAAAGAAGATTATTTTTTTTTTTAATGGAGTGCCTGCTGTGACTTTTAATAAAATACCACTGGAGAAACAAGCAAGTGGATGAATTGAAGACTAAGAATTACTGTTTGGTTGCTTTAAAGAGCTGCATAACCCATCTCTCACAACAAAAATCAAACTTTGAACCTAACCATAGTAATAATCTAGACGATGATGTTGTAGATGCGGGAATGCTATACAACGGTCACAGTGGAAGCTTGACGGTACAACATTCGACTGTTGATGAAAACGTCTAAATTATCTATAATATGGATTCATGATTAAGTTTTTAATAGAATCAGAAAACAGATATTCAGAAATGTATTTAGAAACTCTCAAAATATTACAAAGAATGTCAGAAAATGGAAATTATTTTTAAACAGCCAAAAGTTTCATAAAACAAGCAAATCCATTGACGTGCTTGTGAGGTGTCCTGTCTTTGTGAGACTCATGCAACTTGGAGAAGCAAGAGGTAAAGCCCGCCCGTAACTGAGGAACCTTTCTCGAGTGTGCGAAGGGTCCGCTGCTTATGGATCTACGTATCCATTCGAACATGTATTGAGTGATACGATCTAAAATGCTATGGTGGGAATTGTGAGGTTGCCAAATCTGTCTGTTCCCTGTTTCTCCTGGCAGGAGGAAGAACAGGGTCTCCCCAGGAATGTCCCTAAGGCCCAGGGACCCCAGTGGCTGAGCCGTGGCATCCAGGGTCTGGGAACACGCAGTTCGAGGTCTGAGAGGATAAATAGGAGGAAAACGGAGAAAAGAAAAACCAGTGCTGGTGAGGGAGAGTCTTCCCCACCAAGCAAGGGCAGTGGTGAGTCTGGTAAACACCACGGGGAACAGTGTGCCCTTCACGCGCCTGTCCATTCACAGCAGCACACAGGCAGGCCCGGGGCTGAGAAGGGCAGGCTGTCCTCCTGAAGGGCAAGACAAGCCGGGGGCTCCCCTTGGGGTGCGTGAGGGTCACCCCCATCGCAAGCGCACAGGGAAGGCACTGGGCCTTCCGATGGCATCAGGAGGAGCTGCTGAAATAGCTCCTGCACCACTGGGGGCTGGAGCTCTGCTCCCCACCAGGCGGGGTGGATGGCGTGGAAGCGGGGACAGCAGCGACGATGCGTCTGCTCCAGGGGCCTTGTCTTAGGCTGAGACACTTGATTTTCATGAAAGCACAGTGGGAAATAAGATACATGTGACCTGAGAGATCTGAGTTTTCCCCGAGACACACAACTCGATCCCACATATAAATGCTAAACTGAAGTAGACCAGGGGGAGGTCCAGAGCTCAGAGCCCGTCTCCCGAATCCCCAGTTTCCCATCTGGTCACGGAGGGAACACAGAAATACGAGGGAAAGGTCACTGCACCTCTTACAGGTTGCCTGTGTATGTTTTGCTTTCCTCCAAAGTCTACTGTAATCATGAAAAACACTTCTGTGTTTGTATAACTGATGTATATGATCTAACCCAACCCCTCTATACAAAGTCAACCACGAGAGCATCTTTCACGATTCAGCACTTGGGAAAATCTTTTCTTCACTGTAAAGTGAGTATGCGACGTCCACCCCACAAGGGAACCAAGCGAGGGCCTGTGTCTTCTGGTTTTTGTTGAGTTGGCTTCCAGGAAACTCCGACTCAAAATTGAGGCCCAGGGCTTCCCTGGTGGCGCAGTGGTTGAGAGTCTGCCTGCCGATGCAGGGGACGCGGGTTCATGCCCCAGTCTGGGAGGATCCTATCCTACATGCCGCGGAGCGGCTGGGCCCGTGAGCCATGGCCACTGGGCCTGTGCGTCCGGAGCCTGTGCTCCGCAACGGGAGAGGTCACAACAGTGAGAGGCCCGCATACCGCAAAAAAAAAAAAAAAATTGAGGCCCAGAGGACTATGCTAACCCTTGTGGTTACCATATTTGTTTGCTCTGATTGCCTGTTTCTACTTTATTTCATTTCTTGGACCTTGTCCTTTTGTCAGTGAGTCAAAAAACTTTTTGGAAAGAGGTGGCAAAACAGATATAAAAGAAAGTAAAAGAAGACTGGAAATAGTAAATACCTAAGTGTTATGGGGATTTGGAGAGTGGCTTCATTACGTCCAATGCAGGATGGCCCAAACTGGGCCCCAATTTCATTTCTTCATGATCAACATAGTGGACACATGTTGGGCATTTACTACGTATGCTGTTCTAACTGCCTTACTCTCATCAATTCATTTAATCCTCCTGACAACCCTACCATGTTAATATTGGATCCGTCCCTTTAGCGATGAAGGCCAAAAATATAATGAGGGCAAATAAACGGCCGGTGCCACGCAGCCCCCCAGGCTATCTGACTCCAGAACCCTCACTCTCACTCCTAATCACTACCTACGTGGCCAGTGTAAAAAGCTGCTGGCTGGCATCGTACAACACTAGTAGGACACATTTCCATTAGGCACAGGAGGATGATTTTACGTTGCTTGGCCTAAGATGTGTACCCCGTGGGTGCTAGGAGATCATTTCAATATTTCTTTCTTTTGTGCAGAGTTCGGCACATGTTTTTAAAGATAATGACCACTTAGGTTTACAAAGTTACTTTTTAACAAATTTTGCTACAATTTTATGCAAGGGCTGGTTTCAAGTACTTATTCCTTTTCAACAAAAATTACTTTTTTTTTTCCCTGTGGATACACACAAAAAGGCATACCAGACAAGTGTCACCGGATGATGGATAAATGTCACCCCGCAATGAGAGCTTTAAAGAGGAAATTTTTCGGGAAACTAAAAACCTTTACATCCCGTTGGGTGGTCAGGACAGAAACCCACGGTAATGACAGTTTCAAGCCCTACCTGAGCTGGACCTCAGTGACATCGTAGGACCAAGTGCGGCCGTCCACGGCCCTGCTGTCCACCCGTGGCCCGGCCCTGCCCTGCCATCCTGGGTACTGGCTTCCCAGGATGGACAGGCCACCCCACCCCAGGCTGCATGTGAGGGACCTACATCCTTTTAGATTTACCTCCTAAAGCTCTCCATTCTCGGCTGAGAGGAAACGCCGTGCTCTTCCCGGAGGGGGGATGGGGTCCTGACCTCCTTACGCAGCCAGGAGCCCGCCCCCAAACAGCCACACCCTAGAAGTGGGCTAGGCAGTCTCTCCGAAGAGAACAGCGTGCAGGTATCCTGCAGGGCCAGGCAGCGTAGACCACAGAAGCCGTCTGCAGTCAGCCTGGTAACTTCAGCTCCTTGGAGACCCCCCCAAGAAAGACGACGGTGCAAGAGCAAAGGTCAGGAGAAACTAACCGGGGACATTTCCCAGGAGATGCGTTCTCTCAAGACGAGCCGCAACTGAAGCTCCTTGCGGGAATGTCTGGAACCTCCAGAAATGGGAGGCACCCTTCCGGACTGAGGGTGAGGGCCCTCGAGGGCCCCGGAGCTGCTGCCTGACGAGGCTTTTCACAGCGGGTGCGGCCAGGGCAGAGGCCCCGCAGAGAAAGGGACAACTGATCTTACACGCGGATGCCACTGCCTTGGCCCAGGAGATTAACACCGGCTCCAAACCCGCTGTTTGTCACTGGTGTTAAGCCCTGGAAAGGAAGGGTGCTGTAAAGGTAAAGGCTCTCCTAACGGCAGATGCAGGATTTAGGGGGGAATCTGCACCCCCCAACCATACCCGTCGACGCCAAAGCCCACATGCTTAGCTCCCCGTAAACGAGAGTGTCTGCCATGAATAAACTGGAAGCTACCGTGCTCAGTCTTTGTGACACACATGCCCAGAAGACAACGACACCTACTTTAAAAGCTGGCGATCTGCTGGAAATATGGTTCCATGATAAAAACAACTTGTATGTAAAGCTGTGGTTGATCAGAATGATTTTTAACTGCAGAGAATGCTTTGCCCGCTAACTTCCTGTTGGGTGGCCCATAATTCTTTTATAACCAACATGCTGCCAATGTTTTAAATATGACTCCCATCTGGCCAAAATGATGAATCATAGTTATTTTTATTGTATCCAGTGAATGACCATGGCATATCCATTCCAAGGGTCAATAAATAATACATTTAATTAATTTCCCTTTAAAATCTATGATCAAAGTGTATATTACTCAACTCCTTGAGTGACTGAGAAATCATGAAGTTTTTCCTCAAATATAAAAGAATTACAGCATTTCTTCAGTTTCATCATGTAGGCACACGATGGAAGACACTCTGCTAAAAACACAGATAACAAATCCTCTAACAAGCTTTAAAATGTTAGAATTTAGTTTCAGAATTGGTTGGATTCTGGGTATCCGAAATCT
The DNA here is from genome assembly GCF_003676395.1 of Aethalodelphis obliquidens. Lineage (NCBI taxonomy): Eukaryota > Metazoa > Chordata > Mammalia > Artiodactyla > Delphinidae > Aethalodelphis > Aethalodelphis obliquidens. Next base: position 11,360,669 of record NW_020837969.1, read on the forward strand.
AACGTGATTTAAATTGTGCAAAGTGCTTTTTCACTTTTAGTATTTAATGTGAAATTTCCACCAATTTCAAAAATGAAGTAGGCAAAAATAGGAGAAGCAATAGACTGCCATAGGAGGACATATTTATGTCACTGGGGAGAAATCATGCAAAGCAATCTGAATTCTATAGAAATAAGATATATTGTTATTAATTCACCTACAACACAAGAAACCTAAGGCACAAACACATTGGTGAACAAGTACACGTTTACTTCTATCTCCAGCCACTTTGGATAGTTATACTGTAAGTGGAAGGAAAGGGAATAAATGATTACCAACATGGAAAGTCAAATAGGACAGAATGCATATAGAAAACATCTTTGTGGTGAGAAAACTTAAATTCCTTCAACACTTTGGATTATTTATGTAGAATTCATTTTGCGCTTTAACCTAAAATGTAATCTGCAGATATGACATGATAGATCGCTAGGGTAAGTCATCCAATGCTTATCGATTTCTTAACCAAGAACAGAGGAAATTAGGGACAGGAGGGCACGAGGGGGCAGGAGGGGCTCACAGACACAAAGCAGGCCTCCCTTGATGGGGGATCACAGAGGAGAAACCCCCCCATTGATGGAACTCCTGACCTGGGACGGGACTCGAGAGTGCTGGTGGGAAGGGGCTGCGAGCTTCAGGACAGGACTATTTCTTTTTACTGTTTTCATTCACTGGGTCCATACCTCTCCCAGCCCAGATGTGCCTGAGCAGAGAGTGTTCCCCACAGCCTGCTGGTCCTGCTTCCAGATGTGGGGTATAAAATATTCTAATTTGTTCCCTTCCAAGCAATGAGAAAGTCACACCATCTAAAAGGAAGTGGTACACACACTCTACAATTACTATCAGAGCTAAATCTGTGAGTCACCCAGCCACCTGCACAAGACAATTTGGCTACTGGAAAATCCTGATTAATGACATTTTTTTTTAAACACCAGAGTAACAGCTTGACCTGCCAAGAATTACCATTTTTTTCATAATTTCACCATTTTTGGCCTTAGTTACCTATTACCTTTTGCGGAGAGTGTAAAGGAAGTAAAATGAAAATGGTGTTGTAACGTACATTAACCTCAAATCCAAATGTTGTTCCTTCCAAGGTGTCGGGGGAGGGGAGATGGTTCTGTGGTGTCGGCTTTGAAACAGAGAAAGAGTCCTTTTGGACGAGGCTGTGGGCTCTCTCAGGCCATGCTGAGATGCCAGGGGGGTTTCTAATAACTAATACAATCGATTCTCCTCTGCAAGCTAGAGTCTTCCTTAAGTCATAGATCACCGGGCCCGCGAGTTCCAATCAGACACACTGTCCAAGAGGACACACGAGCTGGTTACCGTGAGCAAAGCCCCAAGACCCCCGGCGCTGAGGCCCCTGGTTAAAGTCCTAGGCTGAAGTCCTCCTCAGATGGCAGAATAAGCAGGTGCGCTTTACATTTCCGGCTCCAAAACCACCCACAGCCCGTGCTGGCAGAATTAATCACAGGAAGGACTCGCTGCCGATCGCTTTATTTTTGATCGATCCGAGCCAGCCGCGCCGGCAAGTCCCGAATTCCGAATCCGGAGCCCGGCCGAGTCGCCATTCACCGGGGAAGCGACACCCAGGCGGCCGGACCACGTTCCGGCGAAGCGCGGACGCCGGAGAAGCAGCTCCCGAGTTTCCGACGCAGGTCGCACCCCGGAGCTGGTTCTCGCCGCTCTCCGCCGGCGAACCCGCGGGCCTCCACCCCACCCCCGACTCTTCGCCCAGCCCCCGCCGGGTCCCGTCCACTCTGCTCCGCGTCTCTCGGCGCCGCACGCGGGAGCCGGGGGCCGGGCGCCGGGCACCCAGCTGGCCCGCCAGGCGGCCCCCGTGCCTGCCGCTCCCGCCCCTCGCCGCCCAGGCTGTAATAATGACAGCCTCCTTATTTCTCCTGCTACCGTTAGCGAGCGAGCCCAGAACGGCAACAGCCGCTGCCGGGGGAGGCTTGGTTACAGAATCCTGCGCCGGGTAGCGGCTCGCTTAGCAACCGCCCCGAAAAAGCCCCCGCGCTCCGCTCCCACTCGTAGAGCCGGAGGCCGCCCTCCCGACGCGCTCCTCCAGCCACCCCCGGGCGCCGCGCCCCGGCGCCAATGACCCCTCCCGCCGCCCGGCCGCGCGCCCCCTGCGCCCCCCGCGCGGAGCCCGGGCTCCCGGCGCCTTCCACGCGTTCCCAGAGGCGGTCGGCGTCCTGCGCCGGGCGGGGGGAGGGGGCGCAGTTTGCTGCCTGCCGCCCCCATCCCCTCGCGGTGCCCAGCCGGAGCCCGGCGCGCAGCCCCTCGCCGGCCGGCGCTTCCTCCCGGGTCTCCGCGGGTCCCCCAGCTTGCCGGGCCGAGCGGAGAATGTCACCCCTCCGCGACGCCCCGCTCTGCGCCCGCTCCCGCGCGCCTTGCAGCTCAGGGTGAGGGGACCCAGTACACAGGCTGCCCCGGGGTCCCCACCCCTCACCCAGCCGCCCTCGCGGGGCCCCAGCGGTCCGTCCCGCCGGGCAGCCTTCTCCCCCGCAACCCCCGACGGTTCTCGCGCCCCTAGCCCAGTCCCCGCGCGGCTCCGGTCCCGGTGGCTCGCACCTTCCTCAGCGTAGACATCCTCGGGTGCTCCAGTTCAGCAGGTGCGGGGCGACATGGCCCGTCCGCCCGTCAGTTCGCCAGCCCGCGCGTCCCCTCCACTGCCGCCGCTCCAACCCGCTGGAGCCCAGCGCACGGTCGGTCCTCACGGCCGGCGCCTGCGCACTGGGCGCCCGGGGAGGCACCGGCGCACGGGGGGGGCGGCCGGCGCGCGGCAGCATCTGGAGAGGGGCCGGGCCCGCGCCTGGGGGAGCGCCAGGCCTCTGCGCCGCGACCCCGGCCCGCGCTTGCGGCCCGGCCGCCTGGCGCGCCTCGCGCGCACGGCCCGGGGAGCGCGCGCACCGCCCGCCCAGCCAACTGTTGCGCGGGGAGCGGCGGGTCACGCGGGGACGGCGGGGGACAGGAGGCGCCCGAGTGGCTCCCGGGGGCAGCGGCCTCACCGCTGCACGCGGAGCAAGTGCTCACGGCGCTGGAAAGTCAGCCCGCGCGTCCGACACGCACCCCGACACCTGGCACAGCGCGGCCCGCTTGGGAGCGGTAGGGGAGACACGCGGGCGCATCGTGCGAGGGATTCGTGGACGCGGTAAAGTCTCCCCATACCCGGGACGCTCACGCGGCACAGAGGACGCGGAGAGATGTGTATCCTACATGTTGGCAAGGGTATCTATCGATGGGCTGCCCCTCCTGCTACCTAAACCGAGCCTCCACCTTTCCATGCGCGCTCCTCCCCGTAGAGAAACATGCCGCCGTGTCTTCGCAGGGAAGAAGGGTCACCACGGGGTCCCTAGGCCCAGGAACAGCGTCTCTCTGTCGGTAAACCTAGGGTGATGGGGTCTGGACGCCTTCGCGCGTCCGCTCCCCGAGCGCAAAGACCACAGCAGCCGGGGGATAAGGAAGGAGAATCGGTTCAGTCGAAATTCTGTTCACGACCTGCAGCGAACTGGAACAATTTAGCGACTTTGGCCATGTTTTGATAGACTGGGATTAAATTCATGGGAATGCCCTTCCAGGGTGGGACTGCCAGGGGGAGGGAAAGTTACCATGGCCTAGCGTGAAGTCGCCGCACCGGTAACCAGAGACCAACTGGCTTCGTTCCCGCTTATCCCTGTGTTTTACCTGACCTTGGGCCAGTCCCAGAGCCCCGGTTTTTAATACATCTGCAAAACGGAGCTTTCCACGTCTCTAACTGGGCTGTTGTGAAGTTTAAATGAGATTAAAGACATGAAAGCTTCTAGAATAAGAGAAAACACCAAGATGAAAGTTTATAGGAAAGTGGGCAGGGATTAGAATAGGAAAAGAGAATCAGCTGACCAAAAATATTTGGGATGAGACTAACCAATCTTTTCCAGAAATTCTAAGATCTTTAAATAAGAGCACTGTCTCCATAATATTTCTTTATATAATTGATCACTCACATTAATCAGTTGCAGCTTATCTTCATAACAGAGTTCCAAATGCTGAGGGAGTGGATACAAGATGAAGTAAAGAAACCTGCCCACAATCACATTTCTCCTTAGTGTTTATCTTCCAACTTGTCTTCTCTGTCAAAACCAATGAATTGTGTGTTCCAAACCTCAACCACAAATCTAAGTTCTAGATCAATTTTTCAATTTTAAAATGTACTTTCCCTTTACTTCCCTCCTCTCCATATTTGTCCTCATCCTTCCATCTTTCTTAAATTAATTATTTAATTTTTATTTTATATTGGAGTATAGTTGATTTACAATGTTGTGTTAGTTTCAGGTGTACAGCAAAGTGATTTAGTTACACATATACATATATCTATTCTTTTTCATATAGGTTATTACAGAGTATTGAGTAGAGTTCCCTGTCTATACAGTAGGTCCTTGTTGATTTCATCCTATAAAAATTCATTTATTTATTCATTCACGCAAGAGCAACAACAAAAATAAGAAAAATGTACTGAGTGCCCATCAGGTCTGTCAAAATGTGAGCAAAACAGATAAGCCGTCTCTGGCCCCTGGAGCTTCCAGTCTAGAAAGAGAATCAGTTTTTTAAAATAGCACAGTAACATATAATTACAAATTATAATTACTTTTCTAAAGGAAAGTAGAGGGTGTTATTGAATGGTAGAAGGGCAACCACACAGCTCTGAGATGAGAGAAGAACCCTTTTTGGGAATCTTCATTAAGTCTTTGTCTTCCTCTGCTTCTCCCACAAGCAGGTCCTGAGACATGAATTTGGGTGCAGGTAGTTTATTTGGGAGGGTGAGGCAGGAAATGAGAAAGGAAGCAGGAAGAGTGAGACAAAGAGGGAGGGAATGTTATTAACATTGATGCATTATCAAGCTGGCCACCCCTGTGGAGAGTGGGATCTCAATCTGGCTGGGGATCCCCAAGGGCACCGTGTGGAGTGCACCTCAGAATTGCCTGCCTTCAGTAGAAAGGCTGGACATTTTTCCATCTGATCTCCATCTGCCAATGACTGCCTGTTGCTCCCCCCACCCCAGGTTCCTCTGGCTGAGTAAGTCCCACAGCTTCAGAGAAAGCCGTGAGGCTGAACTGAAGGGCTTAAGGTGCCCGCAGGTGAGTGCAAGGGTCTCTACAGCAGAACCAGCATGAAATCAGAAGGCCACTTCTACCAGAGCCCTGGAGAAGGAATGGGATTCAGGCAAGAAGAGAGTGGGGCAGGGAAAGGATTTCAGGTAGAAGGAAGAGCAGGCCTGAAGACCCAGGGGAATAAACAGTCAGAGAACCGGAACACAGTGAGCGCGAGAGAGAATAGCATGAATGCATCCGGAGAGCACGTGAGGGGTGTTCAAAGGACGTTTTAAGGACTCTGAGTTGAATCGTATATACAGTGAAATTTTTTTTTTTTTTTTTTTTTTTTTTGCGGTACGCGGGCCTTTCACTGTTGTGGCCTCTCCCGTTGCGGAGCACAGGCTCCGGACGCGCAGGCTCAGCGGCCATGGCTCACGGGCACAGCCGCTCCGCGGCATGTGGGATCTTCCCGGGCCAGGGCGCGAACCCGTGTCCCCTGCATCGGCAGGCGGACTCTCAACCACTGCACCACCAGGGAAGCCCTATACAGTGAAATTTGACATAGGATTTTTAGCAAGGAAATAAGATGTTCTGCATAGACAATCATGTCATTTGTGGACAAAGACAATTGTATTTCTCCCTTCCCAATTTATATACCTTTTATTTCCTTTTCATGTCTTACTGCATTAGCTGGGACTTCCAGTACAATGTTGAAAAGTGGTGAGAGGGGCATCCTTGCCTTGTCCCTGACGGTGGCGGGGTGGCATCTAGTTTCTCACCATTAAGTGTGATGTTAGCTATAGGTTTCCTGCAGATGTTCTTTATCACGTTGAAGAAGTTCCCTTCTCTTCCTAGTTTGATGAGAGTTTTATCATGAATTTTGGATTTTATTGGATTTTGTCAAATGTTTTTTCTGCATCTATTGATATGATCATGTGATTTTTCTTCTTTAGCTTGTCAATATGGTGGATTACAGTCATTGATTTTTCAATGGCAACGAGATTTTTTAAAGGTCATTTTGGCTGCTCTGAGGAGAAGAGATAGAGTTGGGAATGGGAGTGAGGAAACAAGAACGGAATTGGGGAGATCAACTTAGAAATGCATGGATAAACTGTAGTGAGAGATGATGAAGACATGAACGAGACAGTGGAAGTAAGAAATGATGCAGGTAGAATATACTTGCTGTGATTTCTTCGATGGGTCATGGGGGAAGAGAGGGAGGAGAGGATGCCAATGAATCCCAGGTCTCTGCAGCTGGGTAGATGGTGCTTCTGGGAGACCACTGAGTGGATACCGACAAGTGTGCACTGGATCCTGTGACATGAGGTCCTGTGACTTAAGCAGGAGCAGTTACAGCAGAGAAGGATGGAGACACATATGGGCAACAGAGTCAACCGAAGATGACAAAGTGGAGACTGACTTTGTCGTCAACTCTTTCAAGAAGTTTGAGTGTAAAAGAGATGAAAGGAACAGGGCTGGAGGGAAAGAGATGGTTTCTGGGAAGATCTCGTTGTAAGGTTAGAAAGTCCAGAGCTGCTCGAACACTGCTGGGAAGCTGAAGTAGAGAACGAGGTCAAGTGTGAACTAGTCAAGGATACCATTCCGTGTGCACTCCCTCTCTCCTGCACCATCTATTGTTAAATAGACTTGATTTTTTAGAGCGGTTTTAGGAAAATTGAGGAGATTTAGAGCGGTTCACAGGAAGATTGAGGAGAAGGTGCAGAGATTTCCTATATGCCCTCTGCCCCTACCCATGCACAGCCCCCACCCGCCCCATTATCAACATCCAAACTAGATGGTCCGTGTATTACAACTAATGAACCTATGTTGACGTGTCACTATCACCCAGAGTCCATAGTTTACATTGGGTTCATTCTTGGGGTTGTATATTCTATGGGTTAGGATAAATGAATAATGACATGTTTCCACCATTATAACATCATACAGAGTAGTTTCACTGCCCTAAAATGCTTCATCCCTCCCATCCCAACCCCTGGCAACCACTGATCTTTTTACTGTCTCCATAGTTTTGCCTTTCCCAGAATGTCATAGAGTTGGAATTATATACAGTATGTAGACTTTTCAGATTGGCTTCTTTTGCTTAGTGATATGCATTTAAGTTTTCTCCATGTCTTTTCATGGCTTTTGGTAGCTCATTTCTTTCTAGCTTTATAATAGCCCATTGTCTGAAGGCACCACAGTTTTCTTATCCATTCACCTGCTGAAGGACATCTTGGGTGCTTCCAGGTTTTGGCAACTATAAAGCTGCTATAAATATCTGTGTGCAGGATATTGTGTGCACGTAAGTTTCCATCTCATTTGGGCAAATACCGGGGAATGAGATGGATGGATCATAGGGTAAGGCACCACCAAACTGTCTTCCACAGTGGCTGTGCCCACCAGCAATGATGAGAGTTCTTGTTGCTCCACATCCTTGTCAGCACTTTATGTTGTCATATGCTTATTTTCCATCTGTCTATCTTTGGTGAGGTGTCTGTTAAGGTCTTTGACCCATTTTTTAATTGTGCCATTTGTGTTCCATTACTCATTTTCAGTCTCAACTTGATCAGATCCTTCAGCACATAAATTTCGTGTGTGTGGCATGTGTATTTTCTAAACAACCCTCTTTTGATTATATGTGTGTATGTGTGGTGTGTGTGTGTGTTCTGTCTTTAGGGACCCTACAGCTGCTACCCCATCTTGGGTCCAGTAGAGAGAGATCTGAACTCAATATCTTCCATTTCTCTCCTGCAATTCTCTCTACCGAATTCCCATCAAGCTTTTGCCTCTACCACTTCAACGAAATTACTGTAATCAAGGTCAGTGAGAACCTGTGCTTGATGAATACAATTGTCTGTGATGGGTCCTCAACATCATTTCAGACCAGCGATGACATGACTTGGCTTCAGGACAGCTCACTGTCCTCCCGGCCCCCCTGCCCTTTCCCTCCTCATCTCCCCACCTTCTAGAAGTTAGAGCCCCTCAGAGCTGTCCTTGGACCACTTCTCTATCTACACTCCCTCTTAGAGCTTTAAATGCACCTACATGCAGACAAACCCAGCTGTATATCTCCATCCTCATCCTTTCTCCTGAATCCTAAAATCCTATTCAGCTGCCTAATTGATGCCCACATTTACACGTCTAAGGAGCACCTCAAACCTAACATGCCTGGCACTGCACACCACCCAACAATGACCGCCCCCTCTCCACCCCCCAGGGAGTTTTCTCATCTCCTTGGGACCACTCCAGCCTCCCAGTTTCCAAACCAAAACCTGGAGCTGTGCCACACTTCTCTCCTGCCAAAGCCACTCTTGGTCAATCAGAAAACCTCTTTTGCTCTGTCTTCACATATATCCAAATCCAACCACCTCTTCCCACAGCCTCATCCACCACTACCCTGGTGTTAGCCACCAGGGTCCTTCTCACAGGGATGGACTCGAGCTGGCCTCCTGCTTCCCCCACCAAATCTGATCTCAGCTCAGCGGCTCAAGCCACTCCTTCAAGATGGGCTTCAGATAATTTCACTCCTCTGCTCAAAACCAGCCGTATCCTCCACCTGACTGCCTGGGAAACGTAAGGCTGATCCTCGCGTCTTCGCAAACTTGCCCAGCACCACCTGCTTTCCTGTCTGTCGGTGGCTGTCACTGTCCCTGCTCGCTGTGCTCCTGTCGCACGGGCCCTGTGCTGCTCCAGGCCTGGACGGTCCCTTCTGCTTTGAGTGCTCTTTGCCTGGACATCACCAAGCCTTGCTCCCTCTGCCTCAAGCCTGGTTCAATTACCTTCCAGGAGGCCTTCCTGACCCCCCACCTCCCCACTCTGAAACCCCTTCCCGGCGGGAGGACAGTGACGTGCTCTCTGTCTCACGAGGACTTGTCTGTTTGTCAGCCCGTCAGGAGGTACCCCGGCTTCCATAGCAGGGCCCGGCACAGACAGGCTCTCAGGAAATAAGTTCTCCGAGAAACGGATTCCAGGAAGAAGGGTAAACAATAAACCAAGGTCCCAGGGAAGGTGAAATGGTTGGAGGGGAGCATAGGGAAGAAATCCACCTGCCGCAGTCGCAACAGCGGGCAGAAGGGGTCAGTGCCACAGGGGTCAGGGGTCAGGGGGCGGCGGTCTTCCTGGTCAGTCCCCGGGCTCCCCTCTTCCCAGTTTCCTCTCTGCTCTGAGTCCCAGCTTCTGCGGTACGACAGGACCCTGGCCCGATGGGCGCTCAGCAGACCCCTCCCACTGCTCGCATCCCTGTGCAGCGCTGGGACCCAGGGTGACACTGTGGGCGGTCACCCAGGAACACAATCCCGCCCCGCGCTGACCTCCTCCCAGCGACCGCCTAACCCCTGACTCCCCTCCTGCTGACCCACTAACCACCTCTCGCTGACCCACCCACCCGCTTCCAGTGACGGTCTTGTGATGACCCCCTAACCCCTGACCCCTCCCGCTGACCCCGCCCCATGACCCCTCCGCAGCCCAGGTCGGCTCACCCGGGTCACACCCTTTCCTCTGAGCATGCTCGGAGTACTAACGCCCACGGGCCATGCCCACAGCGCGCGTTAGAGCCAATCTGCAGCCGGTGTGGGGCTGATTGGCGTTCAGCGGCAGAGACCGCGGATCCTGATTGGGCAGGCCTGCTGTTGTGGACGGGCCTACAAGGACGGAGTCCGGAAGTGCAGTCGCGCTACTCGGGCCTGGGCTGGGGTCGCAGGGGTCGCCGGGGCGGCGAGGCCGGCATGGCGGCGCTGCGGAGGCACGGTAGGCGGGGATTAGGGGTCTGTGGGGACCGGGAGCTTTGGGGGACGGAGACTCTAGGCCATCGGGACTGTGGGGACCCGGGACTGTGAGGACTGTGGGAACCTGGGGCTGTGGGGACGGAGGCTGTGAGGACGGGGACTGTGAGGACCCGGGGCCGCGAGGACGGGGATTTTGAGGACCCAGGGCTGTGAGGACGGCGACTGTGAGGACCCGGGGCCGCGAGGACGGGGATTGTGAGGACCCGGGGTCGCGAGGACGGGGATTTTGAGGACCCGGGGCTGTGAGGACGGCGACTGTGAGGACCCGGGGCTGCGAGGACGGGGACTGTGAGGACCCGGGATTGTAAGGGGCTCCTCCCAAAGCCCAGATTCTGACTCTCAAACCATTTACTTGCAGGGATTCTGAGTTTCTGGGCACGTAACTAGTGTTATTAAGCTATGGTAGTATTTTTAGCCAACACCAAAGGCAGGATGGATACATTTAATTGGTTAACTTGGCACATGCCTTAGAATGAATGTCAGAGATACAGGGAACTCCAGACACCTTATGGAAAGCCCAGCAAACTTCTCATTACCCTATAATCATTAATATTAAAATGAAAAAAGGGAAGATTCTATTTTTCCCAGTTTTATTCAGATATGATTGATATATAGCACTGTGGGGGTTTAAGGTGTGTATACAGCGCAGTGACTTGATGGGCTATGTACTGCAAAACCACCAGCCAATAAGTTAACATCCATTACCTCATATAGTTACACAATTTCTTTTCCTTGTGATGAGAACTTTTAGGACCTACCGTCTCTCGCAGCAACTTTGAAATTCTCCATACAGCAGTGTTAACTACAGTCACCATGCTGTACAACTACATCCCAAGACTTACTTATCTTATAACTGGAAGTCTGTACCTTTTGACCATCTTTACCCATTTCTCCCATCCCCCAATCACCTCTGGCAACCATCAGTCTGTTCTCTGTATCTGTGAGCTCCTTTTTTCGATTGTTTTTTTTTTAGATTCCACAAATAAGTGAGATCTTACCGTATTTGTCTGTCTTTGACTTATTTCACTTAGCATAAAGCCCTCAAGATCATCCATGTTATTGGAAATGAAAACATTTCCTTCTTTTTGGCTGAGTAGTATTCGCATGTGCTTTATTCATCCATCCATCAGTGGACACTTGGGTTGTTTCCTTGTCTTGGCTATTGTGAATAATGCTGCAGTGAACATTGGGGTGCATGTATCTTTTTGAGTTAGTGTTTTTCTTCTCTTTGGATAAATACTCAGAAGTGGAATTGCTGGATTGTACGGTAGTTCTGTTTTTAATTTTTTGAGGAAACTTCATACTGTTTTCCATAGTGGCTGCACCAATTTACATCCCACCAACAGTGCATAAGAGTTCCCTTTTCTCTGGGCTTCCCTGGTGGCGCAGTGGTTGAGAGTCCGCCTGCCGATGCAGGGGACACGGGTTCGTGCCCCGGTCAGGGAAGATCCCACATGCTGTGGAGCAGCTGGGCCTGTGAGCCATGGCCGCTGAGCCTGCGCGTCCGGAGCCTGTGCTCCGCAGCGGGAGAGACCACAGCAGTGAGAGGCCCGCGTACTGCAAAAAAAAAAAAAGAGTTCCCTTTTCTCCATATCCTCACCAACACTTGCTATTTCTTGTCTTTTTGATGATGGCCATTCTGACAGGTGTGAGGTGATGTCTCACTGTGTTTTGATTTGCGATTCCCTGATGGTTAGTGATCTTGAGCGTCTTTTTGTATAGCTGTTGGCCACCTGTATGTCTTCTTTGGACAAACGTCTGCTCAGCTCCTCTGCCCATGTTTTATTCAGATTGTTTGGGGTTTTGGCTGTTGAATTGTATGGGTTCTTGCTGTATTTCAGGTGTCAGCCCCTTACCAGATATACAGCGTACAAATATTCCTTCCCCTTCAGTAGGTTGCCTTTTCATTTTGTTGACAGTTTCATTTGCTTTGTAGAAGCTTTTTAGTTTCTTTTGTTTGTTTTTGCTGTTGTTGTCTTTGCTTTTGGTGTCAAATCCAAAAAAATCATTGCTGAGACCCATGTTGTCAAGGAGCTTTTCCCCTGTTTTCTTCTAGGAGTTTTATGGTTTTGAAGGTTTTAGATATGTTTCTCTTTTTATTTGGATTAGTTCGGGCCATGGTTATTTTTTTCCTCCTCTGTGTTTAAAACAGATGGTTGTGTTTTTGCCCTTTGAAAGGAAAAGCCCAGTGGCAACTCTGGTTAATAAGCATTTGCTTAAAATAGGAAGAAGAAATGAATTTCTCAGTAAGGCAGAATACAGAGAAGAGTAAATAGTGTTCCCAATCTGTGGCTTCCTTTGTAGAAAAACACTTTGCCCGGCTTCCCCCGTTGCTCTGAGCCCCAGGCGTTAGGACTCACCTGGTCAGCCTTAAAGAACAGATCATCTCATAGTGACAAAATTCCTCAACAGTCAGATGTTAGCTCCAAAGCGGGCATTACAGTATTTTGATGGTTCCCAAGCTACTTTCTATAACCCCCACCAGCGGTGGAGCCAGCAGGCTCTGCAGACTAACTGTGAGGTTCGCAGGGGTAGCCCTGACCGTGGCCTTCATGGGCCCCTGTGGCTGGTTGACCCCCTGCACCCTGACTGGGCCACCTCTCCTGCCTGGGGCTCTGCCCTCATTCGCCAGCACCTGCTCTCCAGCCTTCCGGTAGTGCGGCCTGGCCAAGCCTGGCAGCAGCGCCCTACTCCCAACCCTCAGCTCGCTGCACCCAGAGGACTCGACTTTTCACCATCCATCCTCAAACAGGCCTCCTTCCTGTTGGGTCTCTGACAAAGTTACCGAGTAAAGTTGGGCTGTTGCAGAACATCGTGGTGAAAGGCTGGATTAGTAAGTCTTGAAAGCGTCCAAGCAGCCATTGTAAGTGAGAAACGCAATATCCATTCTCCGCATCTTCTTAACTAGGTCGCAGGAGCAGTCGTGCTGGGGTAAGAAACACTGAGGACCACTCGGTGGGGTTTTAGCCAGAAAAGCTTCTAAGCGCTTGTACCGGGTTGCGGTGTGAACCAGGGCTGCCTCTTGTCTTCCTGGTCTGCGGGGCTCGTGACGTGGACCCAATGCAGGCCGAGTGACGGTGGAGCAGATGCGACGGTGGAGCAGATGCCCCGCTGGCCGCGCTCGGGGCGCCGTGGGCCGGGGCGGCGGAGGCGGCTGCAGGGCTGCAGCGTATCTCGGCTTCAGAGGAAGAGGCCCGGCGGGGGGGGGCTGTGGGGCTGCTAAGCCCAGAGCTCTCCAGCCCGGGGTGCCTTGGGGGCCAGGGTGAGGGCAGCTGGGCGAAGTGCTTCTCTTCTCGGGAGCCCTACCGCGTGCCTTGGAAGAAAGCCCCTCAGCTGGAGCTCAGGGTGAGAAAGCATGAGTCCGGTGGGCTGGCATGCTGCCTGGGGCGGTTCTGAGGCTTCCCTACAGGTCGGCGTCTGCTGGGTGATGGGGCCTCCTATGCAGTTTGTGGCAAAGCTTCTCGGGATGAAAGGAGGCTGTTGCCTTTGCAGCAAGGCTGCTGGAGGGAGAAGTAAATCTTTACTGTTCTCCCCTTGATGCCGGGGAAGCCTGTGGCCTGTACTGGAGGCCGTCCCTTGGGCATCCTTTGGGAGCTTCTGGGTTAACAGGCAGCGGTGGGTCCTGCACAGAGTGTGGTGGGGAGAGCCGGTGAGCGTCCAGCACAGGGTTACGGGTGAAGCCCGGTGGGGACTGTGGAATCAGGAGGGATCTCGGGACAGCCCGGCGGGGCGCTGCGGAGAGGGAGCTGCACTGAGGTTCTCTGGCCTGCTCACTGGAGGCTGACTGCTGAGGGGTGTCCTCAGTCCAGCGTCCCCCCACCTCCCAACAGGCACCTCGCCCCTTTTCAGAAAGTCCGCCAGCTCTGCTTCTGTCCGTTGCAGCTTCTCCGCTTGGAGCATGTGGAGCCTTGTCCCCTGATGCACAGACCCCAGCGGAGCCTGGGGCGCTCGCCCTTCCGGGCCCGCTCCACGCTGGCCGTGGACTCTCAGATGGGCGAACGTGAGGGCCATCCAGGGCCGGGGTCCGGGCTAGGAGGAGGACACTGCTGTCATCCCCTCCCTGCTACTCGCGTGTGTCTGTGTGTAGCTGTATGTGTGTGTCTGCGTGTATGTGCATGTGTGTGTCTGTCTGCATGTATGTTCACGTGTGTGTGTGTGTCTCCCCCATTGCACCCTCAGACTTACACTGCCCGCAGCTTCCTTTGGAGTCTCAGACCCATGGGTACTGGCTGGGGTCCGTCTCAGTTGGGAAGACGCCGCTTTCCTTTGTGTTGAGCCATGTGCCTCGGGCGCCCCAGCAGGTGGACGAGCAGTTGCTCACTGACCTGCAGGAAGAGCCCAACTCTCTTTATCCACAAAAGTGTCACTTCGGTGTTTTCTTCTGTGTTCAGTGTGATGCGGCAGATCCCTTCTCTTCTGGATTAAGAGCCCTTTTTCCTTTCAGCGATCTTCCAGGACTGAACGTGCGTGCCGCAGGGCCTGGAGAGGGTTAACGCAGAGATGGGCCGGGGCCGGAGCGGGGGTGGACACGGTGCGGGGAGGAACTCCGAGCTGGAGGGGAGGGGCCCAGGCCACGGCATGGGAAGTGGGGAATAACTCAGGGACCAGGGAGGGGGCTCAGCCAGGCGGGGACATGCCCTGCAGGGTCCCGTACCTTGGATGTGACTGGGGACCGGGGCTCAGCTACCTCCTGACCACTGCTAGTGGTGAGCCTCACACTGCCCTGGGACGCGGGTGGGGTCACTGTCATCTCTGGGGAGTGCAGAAAGCCTCAGCCTGTGGCCAGCAGCAGGACGAGTTGGGCTTCGGCACACCAGCTTCAGGTCTGGTTCCTCTGTCACCATCCCCTGTGTGTGACGAGCCCCACGGAGGCGGTGCCACCCGGGGCAGAGCCAGCGAGGTTGGACTAGCGCCCTCCCCGCCGGTCAGTGCCCGTGGCCGGGCACTGAATCTGTCCAGGAGGCCAGCGGCCGAAGGGAGGATGGAAGACGTGAGGGTCGAGGCTAGGTGGGGGCCGTTGGGGCGGGGGAGGCGGGAGGTGTGCTGGGAGCAGCGGTAGGTCTCTCTCCTGGGCTTGACAGGTGTCACGCGGGCGTGTGTGCAGGTTGCGGCGCACCGGTGAAGGCGCTCCCTGGCACCCTTGGGCCTCGTCTGTAAGGTGGGGGCTGTTCTGTGTCCTTTCACGAGCTGGTCAGTCAGGAGCGGCCGCCGGAGGAGGCTCAGGACAGGCCCAGGAAGGATGGTTTGTTGGGCTCTCGGGTCCTAGAGGCAGGGCCACGCCGGGCACGTGGGGGGATGGCCAGGGGGTCAGGGGGCGGAGGACAGGACGGAGGGAAGACTGAGGCCACGACCTTTACTGGGGTTTCCAGAGGAAAGGCAGGCGGGGCGGAGGGAACACGTACGATTGGCTGCTTTTAGTGATTTTGCCGGGCTTTGGGTGACAGGGCTGCCCCGAGCCGCCAGGCACCCGGCCCGGGTGTTTCGGGCAGAGGAGGGTCACCTCCCCGGGGGCGGGGCAGGCGGAGGAGGCCGGGCCTGGCCGGGCTGTCGGCATAGGTCACAGGCGGGCTCCTGGCTGGGCCCTTGGCTGGTGGGGGGTTGTCTCTGCCCAGCCAGGCGGGACTTAAGATGTCAGAGCATCACAGTAGACAGAAAATTTAAGATGTATGACTACTCGGTGAACAGCAGAGTCATAAGGATTAACGCGGGTCACGTTCGTGAGGCGTGAGGCCCAAGGCCCACGTGAGCAGCCTGCCATCACTGTCACCCTGGGTGTGGGACGTGGAAGCGGCCGAGGGGGACCTTGTCGGGAAGACAGGGTGCACGACCCAGCGGCTGGAGAGACGACAGCGCCCGGACAAGGCTTCAGGACTGTGGGAGCAGGACGGTTCCTCAAGCAGAGGGTGCCAGGCGCAGTGGGGGCACGATGGGGAGCCAGGGATTCTCCCTGCTCGGCTGGGGCGGCAGAAGCCAGTGGGAGGATGGGCACTTCCTCCCCAACATCCTCACCCGGAGAACAGGTGACCCGGCTATGGTCAGGCAAGCCTTGTGCCCTTTGGGTTGAATTCCAGATCTGTCTGCTGAAAAAGCCAATGTCGATTAAACTGGAAAAAAAAAAAAAGTATTGGAGTAAAAGTAATAGGTTATCCTCTGTCTCCCCATCGTAATGAGGCAGCTTTCCGAGTTGCCTTTGAATGTCCCCTCAGCCCGCCCCGCCGGGTCTGTTGCATCTCGTCTTGGTGAGAAAACAAGACAGGCTGGGAGCTAGCTGTGTCTGCTCTCCCTGCATCTCCTGGGTTAGGACGCAGTCACCAAGCCCAACAAAAATGATCACAGCCTTATGTGCACTTAACATGTTTCTGAATAGCTGATGGCATAGTAATTGCTGCTTAAAAAACTGCGAGGAAAAATTTTGGACAAAGTTTAGAATTTTTTTTTTTAAGTGTTAAAGTTTTGGGAGAAAATGAAAGTTTAGTGGATATCTACCTCTTAAATGGGGAGATCACGTCAGACTGGTCATGGCGTAGGATTCCAATTGTGTCCCATTTGAGTACTATTTCTGGTCTTATTTTGAGAACTATCTTCCTTTTAATTAATATTTCAGAAAGCTTGCCAACTGTTGCTTAAATCTTAGCTAATTGTTTTTCCATTTATAATTCTGTGATGAAAGTTATTAACAAACTATCATTCATTGAATTTGCATACTATATTGAGCGTCTCTTTCTTGTGAACTGATGCAGTGCTATTATCAATTTATTCCTTTATTCATCAGCATCCATTAAATACCTTCTCTCATTATAGGGATAAAATGGGAAAAAAAACCGTATTGAATATTGTGGGAGAAAAAGCTATGGAGAGGTTGGCAGATAAACATAGTCTTTACTGAAAAGAGAAAATTTAAAATGCTGTATCAGATTCCAAGAAATACCCTAAGAAAATTTAAAGTGTCTCTTAAGCTCTACAGATATCAGGTGGAAAAGGGAATCAGCTGAGTCAGTGTTTACTGAGGTTGGGGAACTTCTTCCTTTTCTTTATGATTTGTCAGTGTGTGTTTGTTTTGCAACATTTTCTCTACTATGCCAGCCTAAGGTCGGGAGGCTGTCATCAAACAGGGAAAAGGGCCACAGGGAAAGTTTCAATGAATTTCCATTTCTGATCTTATTTTCAGTAGCAGTTTTTCATTTATATATGATTTCAAAAAGCCTGCCAACTCTGGTTTCAAATTCTAGATAATCACTCTAAAAACGTACATCATAAAACCATTTGTTCTGATGTTTTTCTCTCATAATGAAATATCTCGAAGTCACTTTTTAGAAGTTATTTGTTAATATTTATGGTATCTTTTTTTATTTTTGTGTAATTCTTATAAGCATGTGGCCCCATCAGTTTTACTGTTTCCCATTAACATCCACCCCTGGAAATATAGTTTTTTAGCTAATTTTATTCCTCATGGCCCCAGATTAGCTCCACGTGTTTTTTTGTCCTCTGAGAGTTATGCTTTTCTGAGAGACAGTGGTTCATAGGGATGATTTGGCTAGAGAATTACAAATGACTCAATATCATTTCTCATCTCATCCATTACCAGAAAGATCTACAGTATATATTTAGTAAAAATAAATGTATAGTTTTACACCAATGGTAAATAAAGTATATTGTGTACATAGATGTTGAGGGAAATGTGTATCACTTTACCATCAAAGTGAACTTTTTTAAGGAAAAGAAAAATATTTCTGACATTAATGGGGTGACTTAGTGGTCTCAAAGATCAGAGGTGGGCTTCGCTGGTGGCGCAGTGGTTGGGGGTCCGCCTGCCGATGCGGGGGACACAGGTTCGAGCCCTGGTCCGGGAAGGTCCCATGTGCCGCGGAGTGGCTGGGCCCGTGAGCCATGGCCACTGAGCCTGCGCGTCCGGAGCCTGTGCTCCGCAATGGGAGAGGCCACAACAGTGAGAGGCCCGCGTACCACAAAAAAAAAAAAAGATCAGAGGTGCTTTTTTTTCTATCACATAGTTTTCATTTTCCTTTGCTTTTTTCAGAATGGAATATTATGGAAGAAAAAGTTCCTATTTCTGTTTCTTTTTTTTTTTTTTTTCATGAGAACCTTTCCTAATAGAAAGTACATGCACCCAGTTTCCCCTGATGAGGAAGCTTTCCCAGCTGGGAGGTGTGCCGGGAGCACTGTCTGACTCGGGCAGGAGCCTGTTAGGCATTCTGCCCTAAGACCACAGCGAAGGAGACCTAATTCCTTGAAATGCTGCCATTAACACCTCTGTTAAAAATGGAGCAAACCCCTTCCTTTTTTATACGCAACTGTTAGATTTTAAAACACGTGATTGTGTGGAAGAATAGTTCAGAATTGAATAGTTTACCACCAGCAGTAAAACTATTTCCTTTTGAGTTCTTCCCAGGTGTCTACTTTCCAAAGAACACTTTACTGAAATTTTATTATTTGGCTTGTGTCTTTAACCTGAAATAGCAAGTTTAGACGGCAGTCCTCTCTGAAAATTATATCAAAATGACTTAATTCCCCTGTGACACAGAGACTTGATCTCTCTGTTTGGTATTTCGTCGCATTAATTTCAGACAGGATGTTTTTCTCCACAGTGACCTTTTTCTGTGTCTCTCATGTCCCAGCTCCAGTCGCCCGTCGCGTGGTGATTGTACTTGTCTCCTGCAGGCATCAATGTCCATTCCCCTGCTTTTTTATGTTCCGCTGATTGCTTTTTGACAGACAGCAGAGTTTCAAGTTACAACCTGCTCTTGCTGGGAGAGGGGGACGGCACAGGCAGGAGGCCAGCGGTTCACTGAGCTCCTGTGGTGACGCAGAGCTGCCTTCCTGGACCCAAGCACCTTGCTCTTTTTTGTTTGTTTTTGAGCACAGTGGAAATTAAGCAAAAAAGAGACTTTTAATCTCTAAATTGATTTTTAGGACTATGTTTGCAGTAGGTACAAGGGCGCGCGCACACACACACATACGGAGGCACAAGGCGCCTTTCAACAAACCAAAGCTGACAGATGCTTTTTAAAAATGATGTTTTACTGTGTTCCTACCCTGAAAAAAATAACCTTTCATTTATGTTCTGCTTTTAACGTGAATCCCTAAGTAGGTTTGGCCAGTTAGAATCAAGTCCCTATTTGTAGGAAACCGGGAGGCAGTTCATGGGGTACCCAGCTCCTTCATAGCCCTGGAGGCTCAGAGAACTGAGAGTCCAGTGGCTACACATTTCTTTTGGTCTAAAACAGCTGGTAATTTGTATTTAAGTAAACTACGAGCTCCGTTTGTGATAGGAGCCCCATGTGACTGCACAGGAGCGGGTCCATCATCCCTTTGAAAAGCAGAGGCACTGATCACTGGGGCTGGTGGGGGTCTGGGCAGGCAGGTCCACGCTGACAGCTTGTTTGCTTCAGAGGATGATGTTCAGACGTTCAGTGGTCTTACTCCCTGCGTTGTCTCAAATGCTGGGATAAAGTGAAATTCACCAAGGAACCCTCCAGCAGTATTGGTTGGTAGAAAGTATTGTTTTCATTCTGTTTGTTACACATTGCTCTTTTAAAGCTGATTTTGAAAAATTAAAATCACATTATTTTTAAAAAGACTATGCTTTAACTTGTGGCAACTGAAAGTATTAGACATGTATATTTATCAGCAAAATTATTTTAATCTGAGGTACCTGGATATTTGGAATCCGTTAAGACTTACTAGTTAAACTTCTCATTGAAGACACATCTCCCGCTTTTGCTGTTGGGATGCCCGTCCTGACAGCTCTTTGAGATCATCTGTTCTTGTGCCTGTTGACAAGACACTTGATAATTATCTCACGGATCATGGATAATAGGATGTAAAACCTGCATCTCCTCTCAGAGCAGTTTTGTTCCTGTGATAACGTTTATTACAAGTTGTAGGGGTGGGATTGATGGAGCACATGTGCTGCCGGGGGTGGGAGCCTGCAGAGACTCCTGGAGAAGGTGTGTTTTTGCTTGTGAGGTTTTTAACACACATGAGTGTGAGATGGAAATCATGCTGCCTCTTGGGTTTACGAGATGCTTACACCCATTTAGCTTAGGAGGATAAAAGTTCTCCTCTTTGTTTTAGTTTTTGAACTACTATGCTCAATTTTAAATTTAAAACTTAGGAAAATTGTCTTTCCCATTTGATGAAGTGTGAACTGTGCAGGCCCTCTGGCCTTTATGAATTAGCACATCTGAATCCGTGTACTGTTCTGCCCACGGTCACCCTCCAAATATTAATCTTGGGATTTAAGCGTAGAGTATGACACTTTTATATTTAAGTTGTACTTTAGGAACATTTGTTTTGAATTTTGAGTGCACAGCCTGTGTTCCCTCGATCGTAGATGGTGCGTGCTGTGCGTGCTGAGCCCCCGCCCCGTGGTGCAGCCGCGAGCCCTCAGAAGCACATGGACATGTGGTGCGTCCTCCTTCCCCGTGGGCACGTCCGGTGCTCATGGGGCTGGTTCCCGCTCTGCTTCTCTGATGTGGGCCCCTGTGTCTGCAGTGGCCAAGACGGTCCTCCCTCGAGCAGCCGTGTTTGTTCAGCCAAGGACGGATGTGACTGGATTTGTGTTCAGAACGGGGACGCACCCTCCTCCTGGACACAGGCTCCTTGGAGACATGCCGACCCCAGGGCGCAGGCAGAGGGAGAGCAGATGAGCCTGGAGCAGCTCCTGGTGCCGGAAGTAGCCACATGCTCTCAGAAGGCGGGGGGGGGGGGGGGGGCCAGCGGGCGGGCAGCGCAGGGGCTGGCGGGCCGACAGTGCCCCAGGCCAGGCCAGGGGCGCAGGGCGAGTGGGGAAAAACAGTTCAGTTTTGCTTTGTTGAAATACCGGGCGCTGCGGGCCATTGGGTGGGCTTGCCTGCTGTTGGCAGTGGGGTCTGGATCTCAGGCGAGCTGGAGGACGTTTCAGCTTTCGTCCCGGCCTGAGACGGGAGTGGGAAGGGAGAGAGGCCGGGAGTGAGGAAGTGAGAGCCCCGTCGTCCACTCCTGTGTCGTCTCTGTAGCACACCTGTGTTGTCAGTCTTGCAGCCTCGCCCACAGAGGTGTTTCTGCCCATTTTACAGAGGGAAACAGTGAGACTCAGAAAGACCTAGGAGTGGCAGAACTGTGGCTTAATCCAGTTGAACCCAACTCCTGGAGGGATCCCTGTTGGGTATTGTGGGAGAGGGGAGGAGCTCTGCGTGGGGAGACCTGCAGGTTCGCCCTGTGCTCTGAGCCTCCTGCTGACCGAGAACCTCCTCTCCTCTCAGAGTCACGAAACTTTGCTCCCTGGTAACGAGGTTGAGGAGGCAAGTATTGAGCCCTTGAGTCTTGTGCTAGATTTAGTTTTTAAAATGTCAGTGGGGACACTACAGGGCCTGGCAGCCCTGAGCAGGGTCCCATAGTCAGGAGACACGGAGGGGGGCCCTGTCCCTGGCAGGGCTGCCTCTGGTGGGGCGTTGGCTGGGATGATGTTTGAACCCCAGCGATTGCCACCCTTCCCTATCGGGGAGGCCCAGAGCCTGAAGCAAGACCTGGCCAGGCCCCGTGGGGCGGGCGGCGGGGGAGCCTGGGTGGCAGATGAGGCCGCCCTTGGACCACAGCCCTCAGACCCAGGCCCCTTATAAGGAGCTCTCAGCTTCCAGAGCCAGGTGTGAGGCAAGCTTGTCGCCCCCAGACCCCACCCAAGTTGGCTTCTGGCTCCCGGGACCTCAGCACTGGAGCGCTCAGCCTGGGATTGTCTGAGTCTTGTCCTGAATCTTGTCCCTGAGGAAGGACCACGTGTCCTAAACTTCCCAACAGGCTGAGGTCCCTGCAGCGGTCGTGCGGGGACACCGCAAAGCCAGTGAGTGGAGAGCCAAAGGACCTCGAGAGCCGGAGGCTTTGCAGACACGCCGCCAGGTAGCTAGCGCCTTGGTGAAAACCCCTATTAATTAGGCTGTAAATACAATTTACGTACGCAGTCCGGTGAATTCAGTGAAAGCGCCACGGGCTTCTGTTCTTTTCCTTGCCCTGCACACCACCAATGTCTCAGCTCAGGATCCACGGCAGAAAGCCTAGGCGGTGAGTTCCTGGCCAGCCTGCCGTGTGCCGCGCCCTTGCCGCCTGTAGTCAGGGCACCTGTTCAAGCAAAATGGTGAGGTGCCCAATCCGCTTCAGTGTTCCCTGGAGAAGGGGCCTTCTGGGGGCCTGGCTTGCACTGGTTTCTCCCCGGGATCACTGTGTTTTTATGTCGGGTTCTTCGGGCTGTGTGGCTGCTCAGCTGTGGTGCAGGCACTGCTTGGTGATGACCTGTGTCGGGTTTTCCTGTAGTGTTGTTTTGTGTTCAGATACACACGTGTGTGCAGAAGCTTCGGCTCAGAGATGACCTCAGCTGGACGCCCATGTCAGCTGCCGCCAGCCCAGGCGAGTCTCAGGCCCCGAGCTTCCCCGAGTTTGTTTTAGAGCAGGTGCCCAGTTAGGATTTTACCTTAATATTTGTTCTAGTTCATAAAAATGCTGACTTGTTGATAGTTTGTAGGTAAAGTTTATTTTATCTGCCTTTGGTTTCCCCTGGAAATTGCCACCCAGTCTTCTGGAATAGAGTGTTTTCCCCTCTGCCATTTAAGGAAATGCACAGGACAGTTCAATTTCTAACGGAAACTTGGAACCTACCCTCTGGACGTGTCTTTGAGCGCTGGTCTAACGGAACAGCCTGTCTCCCCGTGACTCACGCACTGCCCGGGGCTGTCTGCAGAGGCCTTGGAAATATTCTGAGCTGGGCCCTGCGCTGTTCAACCAGGCAGAGGTGGGGGTTGGAGTCCAGCATTTCCGGGACCCGAGACCGTAAATGAGGGCATCGTCGCCAGAGGCAGTTTCTTCCATCCAGGGCCTCCTGGCCAAGCGGGCAGCCAGCCATCAGGCCACCGGGCCAGCGGGCGGGTGGCATCAGGACCCCGTGCTCCTCCCAGGCGCCCGGCCAAGCACTGCCTGGGCTTGAATAGTTTTCTGAGAAGGCCTTTCGTGTTTTTAGACCCAAGTTGTGTTTTTTCCAACTAGTACCGGTCGGAGGGGGTTATTGCTGCTGCGAGGGCTGTCTGAGCACATGATGAAATGAGGAGTGGTCTGCGTCTTTAGGGTTGTGCCTCCCACGTGGGGACAGGACCCTGCCCTCTGTGACCCACAAGCCACTCGGTGGCCCCTTCAGACTTCCCCTCTCACGTCACCGCGTCCCCAGTGGCCCAAACATACATCCTCCACCTCATCATCTGAAGAACTCAAACCCTTCTCCGGGGTCCCAATTTCTGCCCCACGGTGCTTGGTTACTCCAGAGCAGCTCTCTCTCTCTTTGCTGGTTTGTTTCTGAATTTAATGAGGTTAAAACAGGTTCATTGGGTGAACCTTTTCCCCTCACCTTTTCTAGGATGCTGTTTTGAGATTGTACCTGTTGTTCACACTTAAATCAGGACAGAAATATTTATTCATTGTGGCAGCTCTTCCCCTCCAGTTAGATCAGAATGTAAACTAAAATAAACCAAATGAAGACTCTGCACACCCTTGTGAGAACCTAGCCGGCTGTGCTGGTCCCCGGCGGGTGCCCTGGAGGGAGGAGCCGGGGCTGCCTGGGGCCTGCCCAGCGTATCTGCTGTGAACTGACGTGGACCCAGCCTGTCTGGGGCTGCGCTGGGGCCCAGGACCTCAAACCCTGATTCTCAAAACACCTCGCAGTCTGTGCTTTATACATACATTCAACCAGAGACAAGGTGAGGGAAGAACAGAGCTGTGAGCCCAAGTGCGGCCCCCAGGTGTGAGCGGCTCCTACCTGTGCCCACACCTGTGGGGGCATCCAGTGCTGGGGGGCAGCATCGTTTCAGGGGACAGTGATGAGGGGTCCCCTGATGGGGACGGTGCTGGGGGTCTTCTGAGGGGGACGGTGCTGGAGGATCTTGGGGGGACAACCCCAGTGGTGTCCTATAGGGGGCAGTCCTGAGGTAGTGATGTCGTGATATGTCTTCATTTTCTATAAAATCCATTTGCAATTTAAATAAAACTGCCGTCAGTAATTCTTTTCCTTTCTTTTGCAAATTGATGCCTCTGTAGTGTTTGTTGGAAAAGTGCTGAAGAAACTGTATCCTGAGGTTCCACGTGGCCAAGAGAAGAGGGCCCCAGTGAGTCCAGCCTGCAGAAACCCACCTGAGAAAGTGGCTCCTGAGAGAGTGAAGGGCGGGGGCATCCCCCCCATGACAGGTGAGGGCGGGTCCCTGGACATTCCCCAGGAAGCACGTGCCTGGCCTCAGGCCACTGGGGTGTCACCTCAGGGGACGGGCAGGTGTCGTTCTGCTCACGCTCTGGGAGGACAGTTACTTCACTTGGGGAGGGAAGAAGCCAGCATCGGTGCCCCCAGCTGGGGACGAGGTCAAGTTCGCCATTGGTGTTGAATTCATCTACATGCTGTTCCCGGTCGCAGAGACTGGACCCTGCTGCCTGGTCTCTCATCTGCCCTGTCACCCTGCCCCAGTCCCTGGCCACCCAGGACGCGGTCCTGACGTCTCTCCTGTTTTAGTCTCCTGTCCATTGCTCTTCACAGATGTCTGTCCAAGATCCTCACACAGTGAGGTGGTCGGCCGTGGAGGCTCCTCTCACTCTGGTTCCCCATCAATGCAGCGGTGTTGCCCGGCGAGGGGCCACTAAGTGGGACACACGGAAAGAGGCCAGGCAAGGTGGGGGCAGCCCTGGCTGCAGCCCCTAGTGCCCAGGTGGACGTGAGAGGGCAGAGTTCCCAGCACCCTTTCTCGGGTCAGTTCTGTTTCTCTTTGGCAGTGGCCCCTCACGGGGCTCTGTCCTAGAGTGATTCTGTTCCTGAGCGCTGGTCTCTCCTGCTGGCCTGGCCCGGTAACCTTATGTCCACAAATCCTGGCCCTCCCTGGACCAGATCTCAGTGGCAGGCCCGACAAGCCCAGGGCATGCCTGCTGCCCACAGGCTGGATCTCCAGAAATAATCGTGCCACGCCTGTTTCACCCATGAGATGGCCAATGCCTGCGGACAAGGGCAAAGCGTTCCCCCCCAGAATGGGGGGCTGCACAAGCTTGTCCTTCAGGATGAACCTGGGGCTGCCGAGTTCCCTTTCTGTGTCCTCATGTGCCTTGGTGTGGTTGGGATGCTCTGACCCCCGTGTAGCATCCCCCCAGGACCACCACTCTCTGGCGCACCTGCTGCTGTTCTGACAGAGAGCCTGCCAGGTGTAGGATGGACTCCCACCCCTGGAGTCACACTAAGGAATAGTGGCTACTATTTAATGCTGTTTTACCTTTCAAAGACCATACTGTCGTGGGCTGAATTGTATCCTCCGTAATTCATACGCTGAAGCCCTGACCTCAAGATGTTGACTGTGTTTGGAGACGGGGCCTTTAAAGAGGTGATTAAGTGAAACGAGGCCATTAGGGTGGGTCCTAGTCCAATGTGACTGGTGAGATCAGGAAGAGATCAGGACCCGGACACGCACAGCAGGATGACTGCATGAGGACACGGGGAGAAGACAGCCATCCACACGCCAAGGAGACAGGCCTCGGAAACCAGCCCTGTGACACCTCCATCTCGGACATCCAGCCTCCAGAACTAGGAGAGAAGGAACACCTGTGCTCAAGCCCCCACCTGTGATGCTGCCCAGAAAACTAACGTGACACCCGTTCCACCTGTGAAGGACGCACGTGGTTTTGAATAAGCACAGCACAGCTTAGCAAGGCGGGAACCGTAGGGAAGACGTGCCGCCTACGTGAGGAGCAGGCGTCCCTGGGTGTTCCTGGTTTTCTGTCCAAGTTTGACTGAACCAATGTTCTTAGTCTTTTTAAAAATTTTGTTTTTAGGGTTTATTTGCATTTTCTTCCCTCTTCTAACTTGACGGTTTTAACAGCGATTATTCACTAATAGTAATAATCTGGGTGGTGTCTTTCCACGGAAGCTCCAGGTTCAGTCATGTCATTTCAGCAGGCGGCTGTGAGGTGCTGTTGTTGTTCAGTATGAGGATGTTGAACTAAAAATCAAGATGCTGATGTAAAGTTGGTTCAGAATGTATCGATTACGTGAAATGACCCATATGTATCATTCAGAATGTATCGATTACGTGAAATGACCCGTACGGAAGGTTGAGAAGCTTGTTCCATGGAGCAGATGGCTGGTGTGAGTGGATGAGGGGGCCCTGAGCATGGGGAGCCTCCATCACGTCCGCCAGGAGCTGGGGGTGGGCCCCAGCTGCAGCCTGAGCTGTGATGGGCAGTGGGGCACCCATGGTGCTGACTGGTGATCGCCCCGTGGTGGCTGGTGCCAGCGGCTGTGGCACAGTCAGAGGATAGGACAGGATAGACGCCAGTGCCCGGATGGAGTTGGCCCAGCCAGCATGGTGATGGGGCCAGAGGAGAGGTCCCATGAGGACCGCAGGTCAGGTTTCGGCCCGTGTTCTCGGTGGACCTCTCCACCCATGTGATTTCTCAGACTGCAGACTCTGCGTGTGGTGCTTGCTGTCTAAGGCAGCACAGTGTGCCTTGCGCAGTGTAGACTGGCCACCTGCCATGGCCTAAACTAAGGGGGAGTGTTTAATGAGGATGTGGTGTGACCAGGGCAGTCTCACTGGGTCCTAGAGGGGCGTCCAGTTGCTGCATTTCTGCACACCCCACGCTTTCTCCCCTTCCAGACCACCCTCTGGCCGCCAGGCATCCTGGAAGGGGGAGGGGTCTGGTGGGCAGGACCCCCACACCCTTTCTCATGGCTTCAGGCCACAAATAGAGGAGGCATTTCTGATAGTTTTAGTATTTCACAGATGCAAATGAGCCTAACTTATATGCCCTTTTCTGAAAACTCCATACAACATGCAGCAACTTTTTTTTTTTTTTTTTTTTTTTTTGCGGTACACGGGCCTCTCACTGTTGTGGCCTCTCCCGTTGCGGAGCACAGGCTCCAGACGCGCAGGCTCAGCGGCCATGGCTCACGGGCCCAGCCGCTTTGCGGCATGTGGGATCTTCCCAGACCGGGGCACGAATCCGTGTCCCCTGCATCGGCAGGCGGACTGTCAACCACTGCGCCACCAGGGAAGCCCTATTTTTTAAAGATAAAATTCATTTAATATAAAGTTTACCATAACCATTTCAAAATGTACAGTTCAGTGATTCTTAGTATACTTACAATGTTATGTAACCATCACCACTAATTCCAGAACATTCTTTTCACCCCAAAAGAAACCCATATCCATTGCAGTCATCCCCATTCATGCCTCCCTGCTTTCTGTCTCTACAGATTTGTGTATTCTGGACATTTTGCCTGAGTGGAATTGCATAATAGGTGACCTTTTGTGTCTGCTTCTGTCACTTAGCATGTTTTCCAGGTTCATCTGAATTGTAACGAGTATCAGGGCTTCATTTCTTTTTGTTGCTGAATAATATTCCATTCCGTGGATATACCACATTTTGTTTATCTGTTCATCGATAGACAGATATTTGGGTTATTTCTACTTTTAGGCTTTTATTAATAACACCACTTTGAACATCCCTGCACAAGTGTTTGTGTGGACATGTGTTTTCAGTTCTCTTGGATATAAACCTAGAAGTGGAATTGCTGGGTCATGTGGTACTCCTATGTTTAACATTTTGAGGAACAGCCAAACTGTTTTTCACAGCAGCTGCACCATTCTTCATCACACCAGCCATGCGGGGGGAGGGGGGGTCCAGTTTCTCCACACCCTTGCCAACACTTGCTATTTTCTGTTTTCTTACCCTACTAGGCTAACCATCCTAGTAGGTGTGAGATTGCACCTCACTGTGGTTCTGATTCCCGTTTCCCTGATGACTGGTGATGTTGAGTGTCTTCTCATGTGTGTGTTGGACATTTGTGTATCTTTTTTAGAGAAATGTGTATATAAGTCCTTGGCCCATATTGTAATTGGATTGTTTGTCTTTTTGCTGCTGAGTTGTAAGAGGTGGTCATAATCTGGATACAAGAGCTTTATCAGATACATGATTTGCAAATATTTTCTCCCATTCCATGGGTTAGCCTTTCACTTCCTTGATGGTGTCTTGAAGTATAAAACATTTTAATTTTGATTAAGTCCATTATATCTATTTCTTCTTCTGTTGCTTGTGTTTTTGGTGTCATTTAAAAAACTGTTGCCAAATCCAAGGCCACAAATTTTACATCTAAGGTTTCTTCTGAGTTTTATAGTTTTAGCTCTTACATTTAAGTAATTTATCCATTTTGAGTTAATGTTTGAATATGGTGTGAGGTAGGGGTCCAGATTCATTCCTTTGTCTGGATATCCAGTCATCCCAGCACCACTTGTTGCAGAGACTGTCCTTTCTCCACTTGGCACCCTTGTCAAAAATCAATTGTCCAGGGCTTCCCTGGTGACACAGTGGTTGGGAGTCCGCCTACTGATGCAGGAGACACGGGTTCGTGCCCCGGTCCAGGAAGATCCCACATGCTGCAGAGCGGCTGGGCCCGTGAGCCATGGCCGCTGAGCCTGCGCGTCCAGAGCCTGTGCTCCGCAACAGGAGAGGCCACAACAGTGAGAGGCCCGCGTACCGAAAAAAAAACAAAAACAAAAAAAATCAATTGGCCATAAATGTTTGGGTTTATTTCTGGGCTCTCAATTCTGTTCCATTGGTCTCTATGTCTGTCATTATGCCAGTACCACACTGTTTTAATTACTGTAGCTTTGTAATAAGTTTTGAAATCAGAGTTAAGAGTCTTCTAACTTCGTTGTTTTTCAAGATTGTTTTAGCTGTTCGGGGTCCCTCACAATTCCATATGAATTTTAGGATCAGCTTGTCCATTTCTGGAAGAAAAAAAAAAAGGAAGTTGGAATTTTGATACAAATTGCACTGAATTTGCAGAACACTCTGGGGATTAGTGCCATCTTAACAATATTAAGTTGTTCAATCCATGAATTTCGTCTAGCTTTCCATTTAAATCATTTTTAATTTCTTTTAACAATGCTTTGTAGTTTTCATTATAAATTTTATACTTAAAAAAAGTTTATTCCAAAGTATTTTATTCTTTTTGATACTATTGTAAATGGAATTGTTTTCTTTTTGGATTATTAATTGCTGGTATATGGAAATACTAATAAATGCTTTGACCTTGCATTAGGCAGTGGTTTCTTAAATATGGAAATATAGATTTTTGTATGTTGATCTTGTATCCTACAACTTTGCCAAACTTAATAGCTCTAACAGGTTTTTTTGTGTATGTGGATTTTTCAGGGTTTTCTATATACAAGATCTTATCTGTGAGAAGAGATGTTTTACTTCTTCCTGTTCAATCTGGATGCCTTTACTTCCTTTCTTTCTTGACTAATTGCCTTGTCTAGTACTTTCAGTATAATGTTGAAATGAAGTGGCAAGAATGTGAATTGTAATCATTCCTAATCTTAGAGGGAAGCAGCCAGGCTTTTCTCAATGGAGTATAATGTCAGCCGTGTGTTTTTCATGCTTTCTCTATTGAGTGTAGTGCCAGCTGTGGGTTTTTCATGCATGCTTTGTCATTTGAAGTTCCCTCTAGCCCTAGTTTCTTGAGTGTTTTTTAATCCTGAAAGAGCAACATATTTTTTGAAGCAATATGCCTTGGGAATTTTGAAGAAAAAACAATTCATTTGCAGCTAGAAAAAGAGAAATCTTGGCTAAAGACAAAACAATGAAATCACAATCAAATAGACAAATACAAGTTGTGGGCAGGTCATATGAAACATTCTGTAAAGGTCATCTGAGGATTTGCTTGAAGGCTTGATGCTTGTGGAGGACACAGTTTGGCGATAAGCAGAGCTGCAGGTGTGTCCAAGTCTTTTCAGTGTTGGAAGAAGCAGCCAGATGAGGAAAGGGGCCTTTGTCAGTCAGTCCTTGGATGAGGTTGAGAAAATGTTCTTTGTACAGTTAGGACACAGCATGCTGATTCTGGTAACTATTTGTTCACTTGACAGAAGTGTTTGTTTGTTTGTTTGTTAGTTTGTTAGTTTCAAAAGGGCATTGGTGATTCCATTTGTTCTTAAAGATGAGGGCATGATCTGTAAACGGCCACAACAATCGGTGTGTATGCATTTTGATGAATTTCCGTCACCCAAGAGCCCATGTTGGACCCTTATTATTTGTTATTGCTTTATATCTGTATATATTTTAAAGAGCCAGGTAATCCCAGAAGAATTATAAAAAACAGCCTTGTGCCCCAAGCTCCGTGACACAAATACACCGATCGTGAAGGCTGCGGCCGTCCCAAGGGTGGCTTGGTGGCGGTGCCCTGGTGGAGGGCACGCGTGTGTGCTTGTGGGCAGGGGGCCATGTGGACAGGCACAATGCAGGGGGAGTCAGAGGTTAGGCATGAAATCAAGCTCAAGTGGGTGTCCTGCAAATCAGACCCAGAGCCAGAAAGGGTGAGAATTATGAACCTCGGATCTCAGCCAGCCGATCAACAAGAGGAGAGCTGATTAAGTCGCCTCTTCTGAAGCCTCGCGGCCAGCCCGGTGTTCCTAGGGAGACGATGGCCTCTGTCAGCAGTGAAGGGGGTCCTGACATGCCTCGTCCAGATCCCCAAGCCTCACCCTGCGGGCCTGATGTGTGGGCGAGGGGATGCTGTGGCCCTGCTGAGCCCCGAGCCCTGAGCAGTGAAACACGACATCTGACTGCCGTGCAGCGATGAGCCATCTTCTACCAGAAGAGACAAGGGAAACCCGGGCCGGGAAGCTGCGCTCTGCGCCTGGCCACCCTGACACAGACAGCAGATCGCCTTCCTCAGCCCGCAGGCTTGGCCTCAGATGAGTGTGTGCTCGGCATGGGAGCATCGGGAAGAGCTCTGCCCTCAGGTGCATCCTTGCCCTTCATAACAGGAGTCATATCCTGCCTCGGGTCCACGGCACCGCCTGTATTCATCCTGATACTTAAGTGAGCAGTAGTGTTTCCAAGTTCTGTTAGCTGATTAAAAGCTCCCAAAAGTATTCTGTGAAAAATGGTCAAATGTTGATGTCACCCAACAGGGGATGGTCTGCCTGGAAGCACATCCCTGCTCTGCCCTTGATCCTGGCGGTAACGTCCCTGCTCTGCCCTTGATCCTGGCAGTAACGACACAGTCGTTAATCAACTGGATGGATCAGATTAACATAAGAACTACATTCTTGCCCCTTAGCTTCACAAAAGTGAAGTATATTGATGGCAGAAGAATTTGAAAATGTTCCAAAGCTTTCACAATTTAAATGTCTCTCAACCACACGTTCTATGTGCATTAGTGATTTTGCTCAGTCCTTTTCGTTGTTTTTAAAGTAAAATATTCATTTTTCTGAGAAAGACTAATGGGGATATCCACTTGTGTTGGATAAAGGTTACTTTGCCATATCTTGAATGAGAACATGAAGATTAGAGCGTCGATCCTGCCCAGTGTTGAGAGCATGGCAGCAGCACCGGAAGCTGCCTCTCCGGACGGTGCAGCTCAGCAGGTCCACTTCCAGGAATTTGTTTGGAGGAACCCTGTGGTCAGTGGTGCAAAGTTATGTACAGCCAGGATGGTCATAGCAGGTGCTTGTAATAGTGCAAATTTAGAATCAACCTCCATATGCAAAATTTAGGACAGTGGTTAAATTATAGTTAAATTTGCCAATGACATGGACTATCATGTAGCCTTTGAGAGTATGTAAGCTTAAATGTATCTTAATATTTTATCATATTCACTTTTGAATGATATTATACATATAATATATACGTGTATAATGATGCGTGATCCCATTAAGGCGTGTGTGTGTCTGTGTGTGGCGTGATCCCATTAAGACGTGTGTGTGTCTGTGTGTGGGTGTGAACAGACACACACACTGCATACATGTTGTTAGCATATAGAGAGAAAAAGGTCCAGAAGGTTATGCACCAAAATGTTGAGATTCATGTTGTGGTCATGAGGGGTGTGTTACATGGAGTCTTTTTATTTTCTGCTTCTTATTCATGAATTAGTTATGTTTTTATACCATATTATAAAACCCCAGAAGTTTACATAATAAGTAACTTAATGTGAATTTAAATAATCATAGCTCACCCCTTGTCCCTGTCTGGGTGTAGAGCTTAGTGGCTCTGCTGGCAAAATGCTTGGCTGACTGACATCAGTATTTACGGCTCTGGCTACCCATCTTCAGTGAAAGTGGCTGGAGAAGCTGCTCGGCAAGTAGACGTCTGATGGCATCTGTCCCTGCTTCTTCCTGCAGGTGGTGACACTCAGGTCCAGCCTGCGCGACGGCTCTACACCGTGGGCCTGCCTCCTGAGGGGTGGGTCCCCCCTCCGCCGGAGGCCCCCAGCTGCTCGAGTCCTGAGAGCTCCTCCAGCGGCGAAGACATAGGAGGTAAGACCGCTGACAGCCTTTGGGGTCTTCCAGGGTCGTGACTCCATCTGAACTTTAACGGGGCTGAGCGTCTCACTGCTGTGTGGTCTGCAGTCGTCAGAGATGCCTGTAAGATCCACAGCAGGAAAAGCTCAGGCTGGGAGGAGACTTAAGGCTGGAATGTGATCGCAGCCCCATTTGTTAGCAAGTTAGGGGAAGTCTGGCGTTAATACATCCAAATGTGAAAGTGCTTCTCTTGTTAAGTAGGACTTTTTTTTCTTGATTTTCCAATTTTTTCAAAATTTCTGAGATTGTATATTAACTTTGTAATGATGAAATAACTTATGTTGCATCTCTTGTGGAAAATTGAATGATGATATTTGCTTTTGCTGTTGGATGTTTTGTGAGTGAAGGAAGATCAAGGGTCAGGTGCTCTGGTGGCGGTGCAGAGGCTGCACGTTACATTCTTACTGTAAAAAGTCAAATGGTAGTTTTTTCCCCTTTTAATTCATCATTTCGGAACTTCCTTAAGAGGAATTTGGAATTTTCCCCAGTTGATTTTTAACAAGTAAAAACTAAGAAACTCTGTACCGTAAACCTTAACTTGAATATCAAGAAAATATGATTTTCTAGTGGATTGATCTCTCTGACTTCCTAATTAAAGCGTCAGAAACCATAAAACCAAAAATGGGATCGCTAAGCAGTAATATAGTCATCTATTCAAGCCCTGTTGAAAATCTTTGGAATATAATTATTGGATAAATTATTTCATTCAAAAATTAAGCTATGTTCTTATAAAGATAAATTACTTTGGTGACATACTCCGTTGTGTACTTAACATATTCAATGAAAAAATGCGGACTCATTCCGGGGCTGTTGCCCACAGTGAGCTCTGCTGCCCATGCCTCCCGGGCGGGTCTTTGGGCAGCATCCCAGCCGAGAACCTTCTGGGTGCCCTTGACTGAATGCATTGCCGAGCTAGAGGGACGTCCTTCCAGGAGATGGGAAAGCATCTCAGCAGCTGGACACACGTCCCTGTGGTAGTCACTCTTCCTGGCCCTCAAGTCCCAGTGCCACCGCCTCCAGGAAGGCATGGGGGTGGCCTGGTGCCGCTCTGCTCTAGCAGGTGAGCAGTGGTCAGGGCGAAGCAGAGAGATGGGGAGTCGGTGCCTAGGACACATCCCTCTAATTACCATGGTAACCTGCACATCCCCGGCGACTTTCATTGTACCTTTGGCTCCAGCAGATCCCAGGTTACATTTCTGCAGTTGCTTCTTGGCAGGCCATCCTGTTCATGTCCCTCTTTCTGTCCTCTGGTTCCCAGGAGCACACAGGTTCCAAGGACCTTCTCCCAGAGGCTGTGGTCAAGGAAGGTGTGGTGCGCCACCATCTCCCTCAAAGGAGAGACTGGACTGGGAAGGAAGGTTGGGATCTCCTTGCAGGACATTAGCTCCATCCCTGAGGTCACAGGGTGACATGTCCACCTTGCTCTGACATTCTGACTCCAGCTTCTGCCCTGACCCCACACCTGAACCCCACTGCTGCCCCAGCCCCATGTGTGTCTGTCCCACAGCAGGCGGGCCTGGGCTCCTCGATGACCTCCTGGTGGCCACATGGCTCTCCCCCGCTGGGGACAGGTCTCAGCTTTAAGAAGTGGTCCTTTCTCTCAAGAGGCCCTGTGAGCTCAGTTCCATAAGTCAACATCACTGAAAACGTTGACCCAGGTTTTCAGAAGAGCTTTGAATAACTCCTTCATGCACTTCTGGCTGGGAAGTTGATATCTTTCTATCTTGAACACTTGTAACTCATCTCCAATGTTTCAGTTCACTTTTCTTACTGTTTCTCTAATATTTTTCCCCTTTGTGAACCCGTTTGACAAGGTGGGCCGCTTCAGGGGTCTGAAGTGAGAAAGTGGAAGGAAGTGTTAATACTGTTTAAAATGAGAGATCTGGGCTTCTCTGGTGACGCGGTGGTTAAGAATCCACCTGCCAATGCAGGGGACACGGGTTCGAGCCCTGGCCTGGGAAGATCCCACATGCCGCAGGGCATCTAAGCCCGGGCACCACAACTACTGAACCTGCGCTCTAGAGCCCACGAGCCACAACTACCGAGCCTGCGCGCATAGAGCCCATGCTCCGCAACAAGAGAAGCCACTGCAATGAGAAGCCACGCACCACAACTAGAGAAAGCCCGTGCACAGCAACAAAGACTCAACGCAGAAATCAATCTTAATCAATCAATCTGCCAAAAAGTTTTTAAAAAATAAAATGAGAGACCCTTCAGAGAGGCGTGAGAGGCCACCGTGCTCAGCCGGGAGGCATGTATCGGGGGTTGTTAGGGCTCGATAGGGGGCTGGGACAGGAAGAGGGACGCCTGAGCCGGGACTGGCAGGGCGTGAGGCGTGCAGACCCACAAGGCTGAGAGCGGGAGGGCTCCACAGTCTTATTGGTGGCACTGAAAGCAAAGAGAGCATGAGGACTGGAGTCGGAAAAGAAGGAAAAGTCCAGAGGTGACTGTGTCCACTGTTGATGGCCATTTGAATGCCCAGCACCAATAAACCAGTTCAGTAGTGACTCCTCAAGAAGTTGGGAAGGAAGAGGCTTCCCGGTCGGCTGCCCCGTCTGTGGCCGCCGAGTCCTGCGTCCCCTCCCTCGGCCCGTGCGGGGCGGCAGGTCTGGTGGCACCCAAGGCTGACCCCTCCTCACCTCAGGGCCTGGTCCGGTCGCCCCGCCCGGTACCGCTCTCAGTGGGTGTCGTGCCTGGGCAGGGAGACTGGGGCTGATGGTGCACGGCACCCTTCCAGGTGGTCTCGGTTCTCACCCGCTGCAGGTGATGGTGACAAGAGCTGGGTCCCGGCTGAAGGAGGGTGCTGGCTGCCCACCTCCCCTCTGCCTCGGCTCCCCTGACATGGACTGAGAGCAGGAGTGACTTTTTTTGGGGGGGATAAATTTGAATTCATAATTTTTTTTTAATTTATTTTTGGCCACGTTGGGTCTTCGTTGCTGCACACAGGCTTTCTCTAGCTGCGGTGAGCGGGAGCTGCTCTTCCTTGGGGTGCGCGAGCTCTATGCGCGCAGGCTCAGTAGTTGTGGCACACGAGCTTAGTTGCTCCGCGGCGTGTGGGGTCTTCCCGGACCAGGGCTCGAACCCATGTCCCCTGCATTGGCAGGCGGATTCTTAACCACTGCGCCACCAGGGAAGCCCAGGAGTAACATTTTTAAAGGCTGTGAAAATCCTTTGTGAACTCTGCCGCTGTGCAAATCTAAACTGTTGTTGCAAGCATTGTCTCACGTGCTCCAATTACAAAGAAATTCGCATTTCATGAGGTGTCTCTTCTGATTTTGATGTTGACAGCTTCCACCTGGGTCTGCAGGGGCTCCTTCCCAGGCACACCGGGGTCTTCACACCTGCCGCCTGCCCATGGCGCTGCTTGGTCTGTCCGGGACCCTGTGCAGGGCTGACAGTCCTGTGGACGCTCCTCTGTGTGAGCTCCTGGTGACAGCACCGTGTGGGGACTGGTGCCATCGACTCACAGGTTGACAAACTTGTCTTCTTCATACTTACACTGGACTGAGAACCCACATTGAGAACTGGGTGCAATTCTGCATTTCCCTGTTAAGACTGGTTTTCTTTTGATGTGAAACTTTTATTCCTATAACTGATGTGTTTTAACTGTAACTGAAATTACTCTTTCCATTTCTCTTGTGAATGTCTGGTCTTCTCCAGCAAGTCCCCCCTTTAACCTCTGTGGACCTTCAGTGCTTTCCTGTCCCTTCCAGTAGGAATGGTCTGTACTTAGCCAGCCTCCTGGTCTATCGATTTTGTAACAAAATTTGTCCTTCACATTTGCATCTCTATGGCTCATTTACCATTTTCACGGGCTTCCTTCTGCCCCTTCACCTTTATTAGCTGAACCAAGAATTCAGCCTTTCAACAGAGAGCAGTAAGCCACCCACGTCCCTTTAGAAACAGAATTGTGACTATGGTCTCAGCATTTCAGCGTTGGCTCTGGCAGTGAGCCTTCAGCAGCGCGGCCCCATGTCTTGCATGCGCATTGTTGAGAATGTAGGTGATCTTCGCGAGTGACAGGTCAGGTGCACTTACCTGGTTTGAAACCTGCTTTTCACAGCCACCACTTTCTACACCATCATCTTCTCCTCTTTTCCTTAATTAAGTATTCTTGCTAGCTGTCCTTCTCTGGCTCCCCTTTCCAGCTTTCAGTGTCTCATCTCTTATCAGCAGGCGCTTGTCCTTGGAGCCGGACCCCGTGCGGCCAAAGGTGCGTCCCTCCTCTGCGGGCACGTGCATGCTGCCGTCATAGCAGCTTTGCAGAGGTCCTTTTTTCATAATGAAAAGGCAGGAGTTCCTGCCTGCCACTGCCAGCAGGTGAAGTTCTGGAACCTCTACACAGAAACTTTACATTTACACATTTTACACAGAAATAAGAACCTCAGTTTGTTTTATAAACTAAAAAACAGGCCAGCCTCTAGGAAAGAGGGCCTTTTCTTCTCTGTTACTCCAAACTTTTTTTTTTTTTTAAAAGAAGAATATTTTGTTTTTCTTGACCACAGAAACACTTATTATAGAAAAGTCAAGCATTACAGAAAACGCACAGGAAGTAACACATCACCTAAGGCCACCAGGCTGAGACCCTCAGAAAACATCTTTTGAAACCTCTCCCCTGTGCATGTTGTATATGCATGCGCAGATTTTATAAAAGTTGTACCATATCATATGATGCATTATAAACCACTTTCCACACTTAATGTATTATGGAGGTTTTTTCACATTTCAGTGCATATAGATATATCATTTTTTAAAAGTAGCTGAAATCTATTTTATGAAAGCAACTTGTTTATAACTAGGCTCCCCTCCCCTGCACTGAAAGACACCTAGAACTTTGCCTGGTGCTCGATAAGCACTTTGCACATGAACATCATTGAACATACATGGTACATACATGCAGTAGTCTGATTCCTTCCTGAATATAAACTCTTAGAAGTGGAAATACTAAGCGTAAGAGTCCATGTGTTTCTAAATTTGAAGACATAATAACAAACTGTCTTTCAGAAGGCTGTTCCAGTTCTCATCCCTGAAGGCAGCCTAAGGAGATCCCCTCTCTTCCATCGCCTGGACATTTTCAGTCTTTTAAATTTTAGCTAATTGTTTGGACAACATATATCTTACATTTTCATGTGAGAAAACTGTGTGTTAGGGAAATTCTTTCTAAGCCTAAGAGCCTAAATGACAGGTTTGACTGTGAAGAAATTTAAACTTTCTTTATGGCAAAGGGCACTATAAATAAGGTTCAGAGCAAAGGACAGAATAGGAGATGATCTTTGCACATTCCACAATAGATGAAAGTTAGCTTCCTTACCATATAACAAGATATTACAAATCAATAAGAAAAGAAAAGATCACCCCAGTAGAATGAGCAGAACAGATGGCGACACCCAGAGGGATAAGTAATACTCACAAGCACCCTTGTATGGCTCCTGTTTATATATATATATATATATATATATATATATTTTTTTTTTTTTTTTTTTTGGCGGTACGCGGGCCTCTCACTGTTGCAGCCTCTCCCGTTGCGGAGCACAGGCTCCGGACGCGCAGGCTCAGCGGCCATGGCTCATGGGCCCAGCCGCTCCGCGGCACGTGTGATCTTCCTGGACCGGGACACGAACCCCTGTCCCCTGCATCGGCAGGCGGACTCTCAACCACTGCACCACCAGGGAAGCCCCTTTATATTTTTATATGAAATGTTTGACCCATCTGAGATATATTTTGTTAGAACAAGGTGTAGATCCATTTTTTTAAAAATAGATTTTCCTTTTTAAATCCTGCACTTTTTCTTCAGTTACCTGTTACTTTTCCTTGATGGTTTCGAAGCCATGTATGTGATGGACCATGTTCCACATCCACGGCTCTCTTCCCGGCTTCTGCTCACCCGTCTTCCCCGACCTGCATTCCTCAGCGGCTGCCCCGCTGGCTCGTGGGCTGGATGGGCCTTCACCATGGGGGCTTCCTCGTGCCTCTTTGCAGGCCGTTGGGTAGATGCAGCGTCCATCCCTGTCAGCAGGACGGCTGGGGATCCCTGCCCTCATCTGCACCTTCCCTGGGGCCACATGGGCATTGCAGAGCCACGCAGAGCTGAAGGGCCATTCCAGGAGTCACGGGGCGCCCACGGAGGGGGCACTGCACCTGGGTCGGAGAAACCCGACCCATCTGGTTTCTTTCTTCTTTTTCCAGAAGAGCTTCTTAGTCGTGAATGAGTGATTCCCACGTTTACCGATCTGTACATCGATCCGTTATTCGTGTCTTATACAGCTACTTACATTTCTTTGTGACCTTTTCCAGTATTGCTCTCTGGACTTCATGACGGCGCCACTGTTTGGTTTTTTTGGCTATCATAACATACTTTATGAACTTTTTGCAGACAGCCAAGTTTGATGAGGGCTGAGACTCTGTAATTAGGTCATCTCCGCGTTTCAGGAGCCACCTCCACAGAGTTCCCCGACCTGCATGTGCTGGGCTCCCCTGGTAAACGTCATCACCAAGAGGGCTCCCATGCCCTAGAAAGTGAACACCTGGGCAGAGTCTGGAATGCACGGCTTTCTTCTCCTTCCGCTGCCACAGCCCCACGCCACCTGTGAGGGTGCCCGGCCTCCTCCACACTCTGCCCTTTGCTCCTTCAGCTGCCGCTCCAAGAGGGTACAGTTAGGCCAGAATTCACTCCTTGAAGTCACTTCCTCCCGTCCCCGTCCCCGTCCCAGGGCCTCCAGGGCTGTGGGCTCGAGACTCAGCACCGTCTCGGGGTGCTCTGACCCAGGCGCCACCCTGGACCTGAGAATACTGGCCGGCTCCACAGTCCAGGGATGCACTGCGGGCTGGTCCCGCTGCACTGTCAGAGCTGTGTGTCAGCTCTTCCCAATGTCCTTGTTATCCTTGTGAGAACACGGGGGAAGCCTGGTCAGATGCCTGGTCACTTACCTCGCTGCTGGCTGGTCGTCTGCTTTCCTCTTCCCTGGGCTGCGTCCCTGCAACAAAGTACACTCAACACCTGAAGCATTTAATAATTGCACACACCCGGAACTACTTCCTCTCTTTGTGCCTTTTCCAGAATTTATGTCTGTATTGAAGATACCTGCCTTTTTATAACTGAGTATAGCGTATCTATGATGTTATACGTTACTTTAGTTGTTGTAACAGTTATGTTCATTGCTTGCTGGGTGCCAGCAATCTGGCATCTGTTTTTGGATCTGTGGTTTCAGTGACTGAGTGGTGCCCCTGTCCCTCCGGGTGTCTTTCTTTTTTTTTTTTTTTTTGCGATACGCAGGCCTCTCACTGCTGTGGCCTCTCCCGTTGCAGAGCACAGGCTCCGGACGCGCAGGCTCAGCGGCCATGGCTCACGGGCCCAGCCACTCCGCGGCATGTGGGATCTTCCCGGACCGGGGCACGAACCCTCGTCCCCTGCATCGGCAAGCGGACTCTCAACCACTGCGCTTGCTGTCTGGGCTGTTTCCCTGTTTTTTCTTGCTGGGATCTTGTTTTGGATCTTCCTCTGCAGATGTCTTCCTTTTCCAGATTTCCTATGAAATCTGACTTGCCTTTGGTTTTAATTCCTTCGCTAAGGTCTGTGGCGCAATTCCCCGGCGCGTCACCGTCACCGCGGTGTCTCACTCTCAGGGTCCTCGTGGCCCCGCCTCTTCGGTGACTTTCTCGCTTACAACTGCCCGCTCCAATGCTGTTTATAACGGGAAGTGAGACCTCCCCATCTGTCTGGCTCTCATCAGAGGGTGCAGTGGGGCACTGGCGGGGCGGCGAGTCAGTTTGGGACACTAAGCCCCTCTGCCTGGTGCCTCTGCCTCTGTCAGGGCTCATTCAGGCTCGTCGCGTCGCTCTGGATCTCCTCCTGTGACCTCTGCCCCTGCCTGCTAAAGTAGCCCAGGGGTTCCCGTCTGCTCCTTCCATTCATGTTCTTGCGAGTCGGTCCTGCTGGGGCCCAGCTCTGTGCTGGTCGGTGCGTGGGCTCCCATTCGCTGACCTCACACATGTCGCCTGTGTCTGTCTAAGACCTGCCACACTTGCTGTCACCCCCTTTGTTGATCTGCTCCCCCCTCCAGCCAGCCAGGCAGGGTAGGGTCGGGTAAGGCTCCGGCTTCCTTCTAGCCTTTGCCCCCTGCTCGGTCCCTCCAGTGTGGGGACCTCTCCTCCATCCACATCCTTCCCTCTGCACGTCCTTTCTTGGCCTCCCTTACCCCGCCCCCCACCACGACACAGAAGTGCCCCCTCCCTTTGCCTTCCATCCAGTATCTGGTTATTTCTGTAACTTTCTTGCTCTTGCATCCTCACCTCCAGCCCCTGGGGGACGGAGCTCCGACTTGGCAGGTGGCAGAGTGAGAGTGAAGGGCCCTGGGTTTGCAGCCCCACTGTTGACTGTGGGTGCCGTCTTCCTTACTTCCCTGAGCCTCAGTTTCCTTGGCCACCTGATGGGGTAATAATCCTGCACTAGCACACCACACGCTTGCTGTGCCAATTAGATTGGGTTTGTGCAAAGCTTGTTCAAGCGTGAGCACTGCCAGCTCACTGCCAGTTGCAGGGTACAAAATCAGTTTACAAAGATCAGTTTCATTTCTTTACACTAACAATGAACTATCAGAAATTAGGAAAACAGCCCAATTTACAATTGCATCAAAAAGAATAAAATTCCTAGGTAGGAATAAATTTAATGGAGGTGAAAGGTCTATACATGAAAACTATAAGACATTGATGAAGGAAATTGACAATGACAAATGTAAATAAATGGAAAGATATTTCATGCTCGTAGATTGGAAGAATTACTATTGTTAAAATGTCCATACTACCCAAAGCAATCTACAGATTCAGTGCAATCCCTATCAAAATTCCAAGGGAATTTCTCACAGAAATGGAACAAATAATCTTAAAATTTGTATGGAACCACAAAAGACCCTGAATAGCCAAAGCAATCTTGAGAAAGAAGAACAAAGCTAGAGGTAACATGCTTTCTGACCTCAAACTATATTACAAAGCTGCAGTAATCAGAACAGTGTGATATTGGCATAAAAACATACACGTAGACCAATGGAACAGAACAGAGAGCCCAGAAATAAACCCACACATATATGGTCAATTAATTTACAACAAAGGAGCCAAGACTGTACAATGGGGAAAGGACAGTTTCTTCAATAAATGGTGTTGGGAAAACTGGACAGCCACATGCAAAAGAATGAAACTAGAACCCTGTCTCGCACCATACACAAAAACTAACTCAAAATAAATTTAAGACCTGAATGTAAGAACTGAAACCATAAAACTCCTAGAAGAAAACATAAGTGGTAAGCTCCTTGACATCAGTCTTGGCAGTGACTTCTAGGATTTGACACCATCTGTATCCTAAAATAATGAGGTAGCATAAGAATCTTGCGAATTCTGAATGTAAATTCCATTGCATTTTCACAGCCAGTCAGATTCTTAATCTCAAGGTAATCAGAGCCAAACAGGAGACTACTTACAACAAAAGCATCCGGTGTGAAGTAGCAATTGGTCATGGTAGAGCCAGAGTGATGGATCTCCTCTGTGTCCAGAGGCTGACCTTGTGAAGGTGACCTTACACCCTGCTCCCTGCTTTGTCCTGGGCCGTAGAAGCCATTGGCTGCATGTGAGACTTGGCTTAACTCATTGACAGCCCAAGGAACTCCCTGTTAGTAAAAAGTCAAGAGACCCAGACTTCCTACCTAAGTTCACCCTAATCTATCTGACTGGGAGAGAGAAAGCCTGACTATGAGAGTCCTTTCTGGTTGTATGAATACCGAGGAGTGACTCTGATGATCAGCAGATTTAAACGCACCACGTGTAGCCATACTTCAGTCTCCAAAGGACAGTTGATTCATATTTGTGGAAACGATAAATAAGCAGCTTTTGCTCTTGACTTCCAGAGCACATGGGTTCTGTCCCCTGATTGCACCGTCTCTTTCTGCACTGTGGCTGGATCTGATATAACGAGCTCTTTGTTTGAACCTTGTGTGTCAGACATTGGAGGAACAACCGTGATGATAACACAACCCTTACTGCTGTAGAGCTTAGAGGTTAGGGAGTGGAATAAAGTCAGTAACAGACTTTGTCATTCAGTACTAAGTGTTACTAGCGATAGAGACCAAGCGCCATAGGAGCACAGCGGATGGAGAAACTAACCTTGGGAAGTCTTATAAAGCACTTGAGATTTGAACTGGTAAGAAAAGGTTGGCTCATAAACAAGAGGAACGATTTAATTTTCGACAGAGAATGAAGAATCATGAAAAGGTCTGGTATGTTTGGGGTAGAAAATGTTATAAAGGGT
This sequence comes from Aethalodelphis obliquidens, assembly GCF_003676395.1. Classification (NCBI taxonomy): domain Eukaryota; kingdom Metazoa; phylum Chordata; class Mammalia; order Artiodactyla; family Delphinidae; genus Aethalodelphis; species Aethalodelphis obliquidens. The sequence goes on from NW_020837969.1 coordinate 11,403,222, forward strand.
CAAATTTATCATTTTTCCATATCTTTATAAATTATGTTACATTACTCGGAGTTCTGCATGTAACCCAGCCAAACAGCTACGTTCTTTTTAAAAGCAACTGACAAGGGATTAATCTCCAAAATATACAAGTAGCTCATGCAGCTCAATATCAGAAAAACAAACAACCCAATCCAAAAATGGGCAGAAGACCTAAATAGGCATTTCTCCAAAGAAGACATGCAAATTGCCGACAAACACATGAAAAGCTGCTCAACATCACTAGTTATTAGAGAAATGCACATCAAAGCTACAATGAGTTATCACCTCACACCAGTTAGAATGGGCATCATCAGAAAATCTACAAACAACAAATGCTGGAGGGGGTGTGGAGAAAAGGGAACGCTTTTGCACTGTTGGTGGGAATGTAAATTGACACAGCCACTGTGGAGAACAGTATGGAGGTTCCTTAAAAAACTAAAAACAGAACTACACATACAACCCAGCAATCCCACTCCTGGGCACATACCCTGAGAAAACCATCATTCAAAGAGTCATGTACCACAGTGTTCACTGCAGCTCTATATATACTATAGCCAGGCATGGAAGCAACCTAAGTGTCCATCGACAGATGAATGGATAAAGAAGATGTGACACATATATACAATGGAATATGACTCAGCCATAAAAAGAAATGAAATTGAGTTATTTGTAGTGAGGATGGACATAGAGTCTGTCATACGGAGTAAAGCAAGTCAGAGAAAAACAAATACCGTATGCTAACACATATATGTGGAATCTAAAAAAAAAAATGGTTCTGATGAACCTAGGGGCAGGACAGGAATAAAGGCGCAGATGTAGAGAATGGACTTGAGGACATGGGGAGGGGGAAGGGGAAGCTGGGACGAAGTGAGAGTGGCATGGACATATATACACTACCAAATGTAAAATAGATAGGTAGTGGGAAGCAGCCGCATAGCACAGGGAGATCAGCTCGGTGCTTTGTGTCCACCTAGAAGGGTGGGATAGGGAGGGTGGGAGGGAGACGCAAGAGGGAAGAGATATGGGAATATATGTATATGTATAGCTGATTCACTTTGTTATACAACAGAAACTAACACAACATTGTAAAGCAATTATACTCCCATAAAGATGTTAAAAAAAAATTATGTTCAATTATGTGTAGCCATTGCCCAGTGATCTATAGGTTATGCTGGAAATGTTAAAAGAAGAAAATTAACAGATCTTTGTATCGATTGTAATGCCTACATATCATATCTAGGTATTAACATGCATTACTGTTTTTCAAAAGAAATATTGAACCGTGTCTGTGTGAATTAACTGGATATTCTCCACGCTAAGTCGCATCAAGATGTTGTACTTAGGAAACAGACACGAAGATGTCTCCTTTGGGGAAAAGGCCTCTAAGCACCGGCTGCCGAGGTAGATGTGAGCCCATGTCGGGTAGCACACAATTAGGGTGGTGAAGTCCTCCTGCAGTAACCGCTGTCCCTCATCTGTGAGAAAACGAGAGACTCAAGCAACAAATACGTAGCGTCGAAAGGGCATTGAGTGATGAGTATTTCTTCAGATCAAGTAATTAGTCCTGTCAGTTACCACGAACAAGACGCGGAAAGAGCAGGGTGGCCGTGTGACTTCTGGCCCCGGGAGCCGGATGTCCCCAGCCATTGCCTCTTGCACGAGCCCGTGGTGAGCGTCCCGGACGGTGCCGTGCTGTCCAGAAGCAGAAGGACTCCCCCACCTCCGGGAGCGTGAGCCCTGGGAGTGATGCAGGGGCATGAGCTGAGGTGGAGACTCGGGTGCCACGTCTGCTGACCCCAGGGCAGCATGGGCGCCCCTGCTTCGGCCTCTGCGGAGCCCTCATTACAGGGAGGCCCAGGGACAGCGAGGCTCCCTGCTGCTCTGGGGCTGCAGTTCCAGTGTCCGGTGGGGTCCTTGGGGTTGGTGCTCTCTGCCAAACTTGGCGCTCGCCAGCGTTACCTTGCGACCCTGGTTGCCGTGCGGGTGAGCGTCCTCCTTGCCGCACTCGCGTCCTGCTTCTGTGTCTGCAGGCTCCCATGCAGCCTGTCTGTAGGGCCTGGGGGCCTTTTGGACTTACAGTGGTGCCGTCTGTAGCTGGCGTCCCCGTGAGGTCTGACACTTTCCCTCCTCTTGTTGCATCGCCAGGGCCTCCGGCAGGGAAGCAGCAGGGTGAGGGCTCCACGTGCAGTGTCCCTGCGGGATTTTCTCACCTTGTATCGCATTTCGCATTTCCCTTACATTTCTAGTTTGCTACACGTTTTCATGATTTGTTGGTGTTAATATTGATTGAATACTTTATATCACTACAATAAAACGGTTAATATTTTGTTTAGAAGTTTTGTATTGCTCTTTAGGAGAGGGGTTGGCCTGCAACCTTCCCGTCTTTCAGTGTCCTCATCAGGTTTTGAAAGAACTGTGTTGTCCTCACAAAGCGTGTGGTCACCGTCACTGTGTCTATTCTCCAGAAATGTTTTGTATGTTGGGCGTTTGTTTCTTCCTTAAATGTTCCTTAGAAGTCAGGTGAATCCACCTAGGCCTGAAGTTCTTTTGTGGGATTATTTTTAACTAAAGATTCAATTTTGTAATAGATATAGGACTATTAAGATTTTCCGTTTCTTCATGTGTCCAGTTTGGTATGTTGTACTTTTCTCAGAATCCTCCATTTCATACAAACTATGTAATGTATTTGCATAGAGTTGTCCACAGAGCCATCTTATTGGTCCTTTTGCGCCTACAGGATGTATGTTAACACACGCCTTCACCCCACGCTGGCCTTTATGTGTCCTCTGCTCGTCCCGTCCAGTCTTGCACTGTTCGTCTGTTTTCTTTCTTCACAGTGCCAGTGCTGGTTGCTGTCTCTCTGTTGGGTTTTCTTTTCTCTTCCTTTATTTTGTGCTCCTCTGATTGTTATTTCTTTCCTTCTGCTTTCCTCAGGTATAAGTTGCTGTTGTTTTTCCAGCTTCTTTCTTACTTATATGATTGATTTTTAGCCTTTTTTCTTTCCTGACATATTTAAGATTATAAATTCACCTTTAAGTAGAATTTAGTGACATCCCATGTTTTGAGTTGTCATAATTTCATCAAGTTTAAAATAATAATTTTTCCTTATTATGAAAACAGTATCTGCTCAATGTCCTACAGTTGGAAATCAGAAAAATACAATGAAAAAAAAAAAACCTACAGTCACAGCACCCAGAAACCACAGTTAACCCCACAGGTCTGGCATCTGGACCTTCAGTATCTCAGTATGTATTAAGTTTTCCTCTTAAGAAGTGTGCACACACACTTATATGAAAAAGTATGATACTCTTATGTTTTACACCCTTCTTTGCCACCTCCTCCTTCTCAAATTCCTGTTTTATAGTCTTTTAGAGTAGCAGGCTGATAGCATAATCATCCTCACAGGGCAGCATGCGTGCTGTGCTCTCACCACTTGCAAAGAGAGATGAACCGGAGGATGACATCAGTAATTGGCTCGGCTGGAAGGGCCTGGAGAACGGAGATATCGGGGAATAAATGAGAGCAGCTCTCCGGATGCCACTCTTGGTGGACAGTAAGGATGCCCCCAGATGACTGCACGCTGCTCCCCAGATGGCTTTACTGTGACTTGATAAAGCATCCTATGCATGACTGTTTTTCCAAATCAACAAAGGCAAGAATAGACCCCAATGAGGAGAAATGTAATTTTTTCTTTTTTTAAACTGAATCTGGAAAATTTTTTAAATTCCATAAGCAGTGGTCATTTTTCAAACATTAATATTTTACAAGACCAGCTCAAGGGCCAGCTATTCAGAGATACTCATGAATCAGGTGTCTGTCAGCGACACTAAGCAGGTCTCTAAAATCAGTTAATATCAACTTTCAAATGAAATAGGAAAATGCTGTGTTCAATCATCCACTGGTGATTGAGAAAAGAGAGAAAATGTACCAAGTATGGGACTGTATGACAGTGTCACGTCGTGGTTTTATGAGGAGTAATTTGGGCTTCATGCCAAGTTGCAGGCAGCACCAGGTCTCCTGGTTGTCACGTGTATCAAGAGAAAACCGAGGACTCTCATTCCAGAGTCAGGAGAGGACGCTCCCCGTATCCAGAGGCAGTGTCTGGTTTGATGATGACGCGAAGCTGCAGGGGAGGGGGCCTTCCGTGTCACACAGGCCGGGGTGGGGTGGGTGGACGCTTGTTTAAATGCGCAGGTGGGAGTTTGGCTGCATAAATAGACTCAGAGCCCAGAACGAGAGAAGAAGCCCCCTCCACGGATCAGAGGGTGTGACCAGCGGGTTCCGAGTCTCAGGCCCCTCATCACAGGAAACACAGTGCAAGGACCACGCGGCATCTTCTGTCTGACGTCAGCGGCAGATCAAAGCCTTAGAGTGCAAATTACAGGGAGAGGGATCTTCATTCCACGTAGTGACGCACAGTGTCTCAGAAGTCTCACGCATGGTGTTTGATTTCTCACCATAACCTGTGGTGGGCCTAAGGAGAACCTGTGAGAAGTGAGGGTTGTTGAGAAGAAGCGTCTGAGCGTTGATGGCAGCACCGCCGTCCTTGGTTGGCTGGGACGGAGCAGGTGGGCGCGTGTGGGCAGCAGCGGGTGTGCTGGGCGTGCACCGGGCATGTGCTGAGCATGTGACAGGCATGCACTGCCACGAGGGTGCGGGGATGGGGTGGACGGGGCAGGATTGGCATGCAGGTCGTCCCTCTCAGGCCCCACGTCCACCGCAGGCCTTACCACCCCACGTCCACTCCAGACCTTGTCTGTTGCGTGGCAGTGACTGCCACATCTCGACCATGTCACTTACCTGCCGAGAGCCCAGACGTCATCTTCATTCATATGGGACCCATTGCTGATTCGGATGGGCAGGTCGTCACTGCTTGCTTCTCATCCTCACACACAAGTAACTCTTTAGAAGGTGCTAAAGGACACTTTAAAAAACATGAGAATTCATGTTTCTCTCCCCAAGACCACAGGCATGAAATTTTACTCTCGATCAAACTGCAACAACTCTTACATCCTTAAAATCATACCATATGTCATGATTGTAACAATGTTGAGTAAATACACATACACACACATACGCGTACACGTACATACACCTTTTTTGGAAGAACAAGTAGGTTATTAATTTACTTCATGGTAAATCCCAGTATCCTCAACAGTGTACTTTGTTGGTATAAAGTTAAGAATCACTGAAGTAAATATTTTAAATTCCTTTTCTACTAAAATTACAAGATCCTAATGGAAAATTTATCTAGCCTAGTAAGTTTGTTATGGTTCCATTTTACAGAAAATTGTTATATTTGAATTTTTGTTTTTATAGATCAGGATCTTCAGGCTCAACCAAAGAGAAGAAGAATTAGAAAGCATAATTCAAAGAAAAAATTTAAAAATCCCAGTAACATCCCTCTAGAACAAGCAGAATTAGAGAAACAGCAGAGTATTTTGCAAGAAAAATTGCAGCCACACAGCCACAGCCACACAGATGGCCCCACAATAAGCAAAAATAAAAAAAGGAAACTGAAAAAGAAAGAGCAAATTAAAAGGAAGAAAGCAGCTGGCTTACTAACAGGAGTCTCTGGCATCAACTTCATGTACCAGCCTGAGGAGACCAGCAGTGAGCAGGGCGACGTGAGAGTGAGTGATGGAGAGGACGGCGCAGACGGGGAGGGAGGGGGCCCGGATGCCGAGGAGGAAGGAGCCACAGACGCCGGGAAGGAAGACGTTAAAAGTACCAATGAAAAGGCAGATGATATCCTGAACTTTTTGAAGTCAACACAAGAAATTTATTTTTATGATGGTATGTTTCTTCCTGTTGTTCTTTTGAATAATGGCATCTACTTTGGAAAATTAAGCAAATGTAAAATATTTAAATGTTTAAAATATAAAACATTAAAAATATTCAGTATTCAAAATAAGTCATTAGTTTTGAGGCAAAAATCCAAATATTTAAATTCATCCCACCAAAGATCTGGGCTGGCCCCCTGCTCTAGGCTCACCAGGGGAAACAGCCCGCCCATTAGAGGTGTGGGTCCAAACGAGGGTGGTCTCATCATCCTCATTTCTCTAAGATCCAATTTCAGAATATGGTGCTATTCTCAGCTCTATGTTTAAAGAAAAGATAAATCCAGGTTGGAGACTTTGATGAATTCTTGCTCATTTTCATCGGCTAGTAGAGACGTGAAGGAAGCACAGCTCTCTCTCTCTCGGACACACGTTGATTTGCTTCCCCAATGTGTGGCTTAGTGATTTGAGATTTTTCAGTAAGCATATTGGACCACTATTTGTACTGATATAGGAGCTGAGGTTTATCCTGGGATTTATTCTGACGGGTGATAATCCCTCACCTTTGTGTGGAGCCTAACAGACAGCAGCCCTGAGGGTCAGGAAGGAGCAGGTGCTGGCTCGGTGCCAAGAACAGAAGTGCTGGGATAACTGCCACCATTCTGATCCGTCCCTGGGAGATTCAGGGGATGTGGTGGGCTTAGTGCATCGAACCTCCAGCATGACCAAGATGGAGAAATACTGCCTATGTGATAACTGGAGGGGTAAGGGATGGACTTAAACAGTGATGCGAAAACACCATGATTAACGGGTCCATTTTAACCAAGATTGACCCTTTTCCTCTTTTGCTTGTTTATCCACATTTTGTCTTAAGTTGAAAACATCCTTAACGAATATCCACATGAGACTAATAGGAGGACGTGGCGGAGACACTGCAGAACAGAAGTAGGCTTCAGAGAGATCTCAGTAGATTATCCATTCTCTGTGTGAGGGAGTAGCTTGTGGCAGACAGCCCTCCTGCCAAGGAGGACTGAAGTTTAAAGTGTACTTGGAGTTTTAAGAGCTGCTGAGGAAAAGCCCTTGTGACAAATCCCAGAGGAGGTGAACCACAGGCCGGGTGAGCCAGAATGCTGCTGCCCTCCTTCCCTCAAGGTGTCTGCCAGTTTGGACAGGGGCTTGGGCAAGGGTCCAGGGGAAGGGGCAGTGCAGCCTGGAGAGCAGGCAAACCAGCAGAGCCCCAGTGGTCTCACAGGTCTGGGGGGGAAAGTGGAGGGCCCAGGGTCAGCCAGCTCTGTAAGAAAGGAGGGTCAGAGACCAGAGCAAAGCTCTGCTTGTCCCCCCTCAAAACCTTGGCCAAGCCCTGAACTGTGGGATGGGAGGAGGGCAACCAGGCAGACCTCTTCCACATGGCAGGGCGGCCTTTGTGGCGTCCTGAGGGACCAAGCAGGCAGGGCTAACCTGACCCTCCAGCGCAGCACGCAGGCCACGCGCTCAGGTGCAGGTGGACAACTGCCGGCCAGACGTGCAGCCACCCTGTGGTCAGTTCAGTCGCCTGCCCCTTCTCTGTCTGCCGAGCAGAGGCAAGGGGGGACCCTCTCTGGAGGAAAATGTCGTTAGCCAAGACCCTGCAATTTTCATGTTCATTCAAAAGAGTGTGTCAGACACAGCAAGAGACCGGACCATACGACCGAAACCATGAGGAAAAGAGCAGCAGAAAGAGGCCAGGGGGTGGAGACGCTGATGTTACCAGACAAGGGACTTAAAATAGCTATGATCTAGATGTCCAAGAAGTAGGAGAAGATGGAGAAAAAAGGTGAAAAGCGGAGACTTTCACCAGATAATTTGAATCTATTAGGATAATCAAACGGAAATTCTAGACCTGAGAAATATAATAACAAATTAAGGACTCAAAGACGAGTTCAGACAGCAGATTAGATTCAGCATAAAAGAGAATTAGTAACTGCAAGGCAGGCTGAAGGAAGTATCCAGAGTGAAGGAGGGAGAGGAAAGGATGGAAAACACAGAAGGAGCATAACAGCCACATGGGCCCGAAGGAGCCTCAGCCATGGGACTGGGGCACAAGGGACGTGTAAGAGGTGGCAGCTGGGAGTTTTTCAAAGTTGACAAAGACCATGAAGTCACAGATTCTAGGCATCCTGTGAACACCAACCAGGATAGTGCAGAAATGGCCTCATCATGATGTAGGCCTGCCGCCGGCCAGCAGTGGGGACAGCGCTGTGCTCATGGGGCAGCCTCCTTGGCTTCCTTGAAGCATCCCAACCGCCCAGCAGCTTCATGCTGTTTGTAGATGCGTGACACCATCGGAGGGCTTGGTTTCGTGTGTTTCCCCTGCTGCGTGCGTGGATTCCGGTACATGGAACACTCAGAGCTGCTTTACGAGATCAGTGCCCGTAACACACCACCTTTCCACTGTGGTTCAACAGTTGTATTTTGTGGTTTGCTTCTCAAAGTTCTGTTCTGATTGTCTCTCAAACACATCGTTCTAAATAGAAATATACGTTTGAGGCTTTCTTTAGGAAGTGAGAGCTTATCTTCAGTTTGTAAGAGTAAAAATGCATTTCTGAGTGACCCTGTCTTTGTTTAGGTGTCTCCAAGGATTCGGACTCGGCTGTCTTCATGGAGACCAGTGGAGAGCTATTTAAATATCTTGAAACTCACAGCATGCCCTCCTCAGATGTGTTCATTCTGGATCACATGAAAACGCTGTTACTTTTGCAAGATACTGAAAGATTGAAGAGTGCCCTGGAAGTGTTCCCAGAACATTGCAGGATGCCACCCGGTATGTACTGTGCACTTTATCCATTGTGCTGCTTTAGACACTTGTCTAGGGTTTGCCTCTGAAAAACTTACTCTCTAGCAAAGCAGTCCTGAATCAGAAAATATAAGGATGCACATATGGCTTGAGGAATAGATTCCCACAGAGGAATATGCCTCTTGCATCTCTCTTGCTGTAAAAATATCTCTCATGATATATGCAGATATGCGTGTACAATCTAATTCTCCAGACTTGTGAGCTCCACTCTTAGGACCAAATCCTTATTAGTTTAAATGGAAATGAAAGAGTTCATTTCTTTTTCCCTTTTCCTTTTCCTCTGCTAGATTTGGAGAAGGTACATTTTTTCTGTCCTCCAAATGTCTTGGTCTGCCTTCCTGGACCCTACAGTAAAAAGGGAGTTGAACTATACGATGATTTCTCTTTTGTTACTTCCTCAACCTTTGTTGGGTGCCCATTTCATGCAAACTGTAGAGTGCTGGGCCGACTGTGCTTGTGTCTTCACAATGCCATGGGTGGGGCTTCACACTGGCAGCTTGAAGTCCCACCGGGCCACGGTGGGAATACTCCGGCCGCAGAAATCTGTAAACACTGAGTATCAGACGATCAGGACTTTTTGGAGAGCACCTGCACAGCATGGAGCAGAACTCCGTGCCAGACCCAAGACAGGCACTGGACAAACTTAGTTGAGTGAATGGAGGTGATTCTGCAGATTACCTTGGGGCAGTAATCTCAAAATGAGTACAGTGCATGGTTTTTCTCCTTGGAAACCTCATAGTATAGCTAAAGAGTCAAGACTGACATGTTTAAAAAGCCACGTATCACATTTCGTCACATGAAATAACAGTAAAGCCAGCAGTAAAGCAATACGGCACCAGTATAATTAGCAAGTGGCTGGCGGGAGTTGACGAGACCCCTGCGCATTGGGGTCGCCAGGAGGACTTGCCTCCCCCGTACGTCCAGTAGTGATGTGTTAGGGGGCCTCATCTGCCCTGCCTGTGCGGCCCTGGTCCCGCCACGGGTCTTCAGGGGAGAGCGCCCTGCCCTTCGGGGCTTACGTTCTAGTGGGGGATGGAGGAAGCCAGACCGAGAAGTCAGTGAGGTGTGCTTCGTACAGCTGAGCCCACGGAGAAGACATGGCGGGGGCGGGGTCTTGTGGGGAGGGGAGCGAGGGGTCAGAAGCGGGTGGGAGAGGAGCCGGGGACCGGGTCATTTCGGGCCCTGGAGGTTGTGCTGAGTTCGTTGGCCTTTATTCTGGGCGACGTGGGGCCACTGGAAGGCCAGCCTGTTGGGTCTGACTGCACTTAGCAAGATCTCTCCGGCCATCACGTTCAGACTAGAGAAGGGGTCGGGGACAGCGGGGGCTTCGGTCATACTCCCAGGCGCAGTCAGATTTGTGTCGGCTGTGAAGGTGGACTCAGTAGGGTTTGCCGACTGACTGGACGTGGGCGTCTGTGACCCAAAGCCCTGCACGAAGCCTGCAGCGCATCATGAGGCAGGAGAGGCAGCCACAGGAGCAGGTGGGGTGTTGAGCTGGGCCGGCTGGAGGTTCCTGTCGGACGTCCAGGTGTGGGGACTTAGGCCTGGGAGAGCCACTGCCAGTCACCCTCACAGAGCAGCCTGGGGTCCGGGGGGACAGAGGCTTTGTCAGAGCAGGACCAGAGATGGGGTGAAGGTGGTGCCTTCGGGGGGGTTGCCGCGAGGAGTAGGACCAGAGGTGGTATGGGAGGAGTGAGAGCCGGTGGGCTGCCAGTGGGAGCAGCTCCGGGAAGGGAGACCCTCAGGCAGGGGAGCAAGTGCTGGCAGAGCCCTGCTCCTGCCGGGGGCGCCGCAGGGCCACTCGGGACCCCCAACCCCGTGATCCAGTGTTTGCTCCTTTCCTTACTGCTGGTTGTTGGGCCTGCTGTATTCAGTATTTAAAAATGTACATTTCCGGGCTTCCCTGGTGGCGCAGTGGTTGAGAGTCCGCCTGCCGATGCAGGGGACACGGGTTCGTGCCCCAGTCTGGGAAGATCCCACATGCCGCGGAGCGGCTGGGCCCGTGAGCCATGGCCGTTGAGCCTGCGCATCTGGAGCCTGTGCTACACAACGGGAGAGGCCACAACAGTGAGAGGCCCGCGTACCGCAAAAAAATAATAATAATAATAATTTACATTTCCGTAAGAAATGTAAAAAGATCTACATTTCCATAATTTACATTTTCAGATTGCAAAAAGCCAATTTTATTAAGTTAAACTAATATGAAGTTTTTATGAGAGATGAAAATATATCATTTACAATTCAGTGGAGTTCCTCACACTGAAGATGTTCTTCACGCGTGGCTCTGAGATGCATCAGGAGAGTTTGGAACAGGGATTGGGGATTGAATGGAAATGCTTCTCTTGCTTCTTACATTGAAACCATTGGACAGGTTTTGCCTACAAGCACCTTAAGTAGTTGGTGGAACTAAAATTTATGCATGAAGCACTTTTCTGTGAAAATGGATTCCTTTTTAGTGCATGTAGGATGTGCAGTCAAAGTTTTTCTATGTTGAGCTACTTGGTAAAATGAAATCTTACAAATGGTGAAGCTTTATTTTCAAATATTGGTTCTGTCTAATTCAGATTTAGCATTCTGAAATCGTTTTCTTTTTCATAAAACTAGCTTATGAAGTTTAATTAGTAGCTGTATCTCTCCTGTCTATAGAGTAAGCCTGGAAATAGTAGCATTTAACAGCAGACACAGGGGACTTTCTCTCTCTGCTGCCTCAACGATTGTTTTTCCTAGTTCACGGGTGTTTCATTGACTGGGGTGCAGCAGCCGTGTCCCGAGGCCGGTGCACGTGTTTTTACAGTTGGTCTCACATATTGCGTTCCGTCATCTGCATGTACATGCACGTCACCATCTGTGGGGTTTTTATCATGCTCCGCGCACCATGAAGATGCCGCAGGCATCCCCGCCCTGGACCCTCCTGAGTCCTCTGTGCACCCATTAGCCACCACCATCCTCGGGAGCCCGAGGCTGGGGGGCAGGGCAGCTGGCCTGGGCAGGACGGGGGACGAGTTTGGAGGCACCTCAGCCACACTTCTGCATGGAGCGTGAGATGGGACCCCTCCCCGCAGTCCCAGCCTCTGCTCGAAAGTGCGTCTCGGGGCCTCAGCAGCAGTCGGCTGCCCCTCAGGCACCAGGATCTGAGCCAGACAGAGTGTGTGTGCTCTCAGGGTTGGAGCCTCCGGACCTGCGTCCCCCTCAGTGAGCATCTTTACGAGGAGTGAGGCCCAAAATGAGGGGCTGTGACCTCAGCTCAGGCCCTTTGCTGGGCTGTTCCTGGGACAGTTTCCTGAAACCTGAGTGCTGTCCCTTCCAGCTCATCTCACTTAGAATCCTGCTTCTAACGTCCTGCTACTTTGTCCACCTTTGAAGTAAACTATTTCTGCTTCATTTCAGTTTGTATGTGGTTTTCTTTGAGCTCAGATGTTAAGCATGTAATATTGCGTGTGGTGTTATGGAGTTCAGCTCTAACTAACAGAACTTTTGTATCCAAGTGAAATACAAATATTCCAAACTCACCCATACTTTTATGGGATTTGCAAGCGTGCTGACAATCAACATCATTTCAACACCCGAGTTGTGTCTTACTAGATTATTTCAGGGTTTACTTTGGGCCTAAGGACTAATATCTACAAAATAATAATTTATAATTTTTCTTTTTGTTTGAATTTTTTGTTTTATTTTATTTTTTGTTCTGTTTTCTTTTTGCTTTCCAGACTATGCCCGAGTAATCTCAGCTTTCTTTAATTACTGGATCACACATATCCTTCCTGAGAAAAACAATGAATAAAATCAGTACATCTATTTAAGAAGAGCTAATATTTGACAAGAAAATAGGAAAGACATATATGAAATGGGCTGAGACTTAATTTCTATACACAGAGAAGATGAAATTCTCTAAGTTTTCTTTGTAACCCAAACGCTGGGAACTTTGAGGACATTTCAGTTCATCTGTTTGTACATAATAGGTAGATGTAAGCTGAGACTTTAAGTGAGAAATTGGGATAAAATTGAAAATTTCTTTGAAATTGTGTGTGTCTTAAATTAAAAAATGGACATTCTGTTAAATTGAATAAACTGTATAGTTTGAAGCTGTATATATATTTTTATAAAGTTTTAAATCACTTTGTGTCTGAAAGTTTGTTTTAAGAATGTCGTATGGATATTAAAACGTTCATGGTTAAGTAGTTTGATTCTAGTTGAATTTATTGATTATTTTCTTCTTTTTTTCCTCTTTACTTTGAGAAGAATATCAAGAACATGTTTTTCCTGTTTGATCTTCCTTTTGTCACAGAAGCCGTCACCAGTTTTCAGTGAGACTGAGTTTTGTTTTTTTTTTTTTTTGCGTTACGCGGGCCTCTCACTGTTGTGGCCTCTCCCATTGCGGAGCAACAGGCTCCGGATGCGCAGGCTCAGCGGCCATGGCTCACGGGCACAGCCGCTCCGCGGCATGTGGGATCTTCCCGGACCGGGGCACGAACCCGTGTTCCCTGCATCGGCAGGCAGACTCTCAACCACTGCGCCACCAGGGAAGCCCCGAGACTGAGTTTTAAAAACACCAGTCAATCAATCGATGCAGCGTCTTAGGATTGGCACTGTCTCTATACATGAAAATATACTTTTTTATTGTGGTAAAATATACATAACATAAAGTATGCCATTTTAGCCATTTTGAAGTGTACAGTTAAGTGGCATTAAGTACATTCACAGTGTTGTGAGGTCATCACCACTGTCCTTCCTTTTTTAGGCTGAACAATGTTCCACCTTCTGTCCGTGGACACTGGGGTTGTTTCCCCCATTTCCTGTTATGAATAATGCTACTGTGAACATCATGTACAAAATTCTGCGTGCACATTTGTTTTCATTTATCTTGGGAGTGGAATAGCTGGATCAGATGGCGACTCTACATTAACCTTTTGAGGAGCTGCCAGGATGTGGTCCACAGCAGCTGCACCATCTTCATCCCCACCAGCCAAACATGAGTGCCAAGTTCTCCACGTCCTCACCAACACTTGTTATTTTCCATTTTCCTGGTAACAGCCATCCTCATGGTTGTGCAGAGGCATCGTGTGGTGGTTTCAGTTTACATTCTATGTACTCATTGGCTCTTCTCCTCCTTGGAGAAATTCCTGTGGAAGTTATTGCCCATTTGTGAATTAGATTATTAGCTTTTTGTCATTGAATTATGAGTTCTTCATGCTGGGTATTAACCCCTTATCAGATCTGTGATTTGAAAATATTTTCTCTCATTCTGTAGCTTGTCTTTTCACTCTCTTGTTAGTATATAGATAGATTCTTTTTCATATTCATTATGATTTATTACAAGATATTGAATATAGCTGCCTGTGATATACAGTAGGACCTTGTTTCTCCATCCTATATATGCTAGTTTGCATCTGCTGATCCCAAACTCCCAGTCCATCCCCCTCCCCATTAGCAACCACAAATCTGTTCTCTGTCTGTGAGTCTGTTTCTGTTTTGTAAATAAGTACATTTGTGTGATATTTTAGATTCCACATATATGATATCATATGGTATTTGTCTTTCTCTTTTTGACTTGTTTCACGTAGTATGATAATCTCTAGATCCATCCATGTTGCTGCAAATGGCATTATTTCATTCTTTTTTATGGCTGAGTAGTATTCCATTATATACACACACACACACACACACACACACACACACCCCAAATCTTCTTTATCCATTCATCTTTCAATGGACATTTAGGTTGCTTCCATGTCTTGGCTATTGTAAATAGTGCTGCTGTGAACATTAGGGTGAATGTATCTTTTTGAATCAGAGTTTTGTCTGGATATATGCCCAGGAATCAGATTTCTGGATCATATGGCAATTTGATATGGCAACTCTATTTTTAGTTTTTTGAGGAACCTCCATACTGTTTTCCATAGTGGCTGCACCAGGTCACATTCCCACCAACAGTTTAGAAGGGTTCCCTTTTTTCCACACCCTCTCCAGCATTTATTATTTGTAGACTTCTTAATCAGATTAGGGCCATTCTGAGTGGTGTGAGGTGTTACCTCATTGTAGTCTTTTTTTTTTTTTTAATTTATTTTTGGCTGTGTTGGGTCTTCGTTGCTGTGTGCGGGCTTTCTCTAGTTGCAGTGAGCGGGGGCTACTCTTCATTGCGGTGCACGTGCTTCTCATTGCGGTGGCTTCTCTTGTTGCAGAGCACAGGCTCTAGGCACCCGGGCTTCAGGAGTTGTAGCAGTAGTTGAGGCTGGCGGGCTCTAGAGTGCAGGCTCAAGTTGTGGTGCACAGGCTTAGTTGCTCCACGGCATGTGGGATCTTCCTGGACTGGGGCTCGAACCCGTGTCCCCTGCATTGGCAGGCGGATTCTTAACTGCTGCGCCACCAGGGAAGCCCCTCGTTGTAGTTTTGATTTGCATTGCTCTAATAATTAGCAATGTTGAGCATCTTTTCATGTGCCTGTTGGCCATTTGTTTGTCTTCTTTGTTGAAATGTCAATTTAGGTCTTCTGCCCATTTATTGATTGGGTTGTTTTTTTGGATATTGATTTGTATAAGCTGTTTGTGTATGTTGGAAATTAAGCCATTGTCGTTCACATCGTTTTCAAATATCTTCTACCAGTCCATAGGCTGTCTTTTCATTTTGTTGATGGTTTCCTTTGCAGTGCAAAAGCTTGTAAGTTTGATTAGGTCCCATTTGTTTATTTTTGCTTTTATTTCTATTGCCTTGGGAGACTGATTGGTATGACTTCTGTCAAAGAATGTTTTGCCTATGGAGTTTTATGTTTTCATGTCTTATATTTAAGTCTTAAAGCCATTTTGAGTGGACCTGTCCTGATCCCCATCCTGGTTGGTGGCCCATCCTAGCTGGTGGCCCATCCTGGTGTCCATGCCTGGCTGGCAGCTCCACTTACCAACCTTTATTAAGCTCAGGGAGCTGTATGGTGTATGGTATATGGGTGTGTTCTAACTTGATTGATATATATAAGGCTGTCCAGCTTTCCCAACACCACTTGCTGAAGAGACTGTCTGTTCTCCATTGTATATTCTTGCCTCCTTTGCTGAAGATTAATTGACTGGAGGTGTGTGGGTTTATTTCTGGGCTCTCTATTCTGTTCCATTGATCCATATGTCTGTTTTTGTGCCAGTACCTTGCTGTTTTGATTACTGCAGCTTTGTAGTATTGTCTGAAGTCTGGGAGGGTTATGCCTCCTGCTTTGTTCTTTTTCCTCAGGATTGCTTTGGCAATTCTGAGTCTTTTATGGTTCCATATAAATTTTAGGATTATCTGTTCTAGTTCTGTGAAAAACGTCATGGGTAATTTGATAAGGATTGCATTAAATCTGTAGATTGCTTTGGCTAGTATGGCCATTTTAGCCATATTAATTCTTCCAATCTAAGAACATGGGATATCTTTCCATTTCTTTGAATCATCTTCAGTTTCCTTTATTAATGTTTTATAGTTCTCAGCATATAAGTCTTTCACCTCCTTAGTCAGGTTTATTCTTAAGTATTTTTTTTTGGATGCAATTTTAAAAGGAATTTTTTTTTAAATTTCTATTTCATTGCCTTTCTATTTAATTGTTATTATAAAGAAATGCAACCAATTTCTGTATGTTAATCTTGCATCCTGCTATTTTGCTTAATTCGTTTCTCAGTACTAGTAGCTTCTGTGTGGAGTCTTTAGGGTTTTCTATATGTAGTGTCCTGTCATCGGCATATAATGACAATTTTACCTCTTCCCTTCCAATTCGTATACTTTTTCTTTTTCTTGTCTGATTGCTGTGGTGAGGACTTCCAATACTATGTTGAATAGAAGTGGTGAGAGTGGGCATCCTTATCTTGTTCCAGATTTTAGTGGGAGGGCTTTCAGCTTTTCTCCGTTGAGTGTTATGTTGGCTGTGGGATTGTCATAAATAGCTTTTATTACATTGAGATATGTTCCCATAAATGGAATTGTTTTTATTTCCTTTTCAGATTGTTCATTGCTAGTGTATAGAAATGCGGCTGATTTTTTGTATTTATTTTGTATCCTGCTAGTTTTCTGAATTCATATATTAGCTCAAACAGTTGTGTGTACGTGTGTGTGTATAATCTTTAGAGTTTTCTACATATAAGATATCATCTGTGAAGGAGATCATTTTATTTCTTTCCTTCTACTGTGGATGCCCCATTCTCCAGAGCTCCTCTTCCCCATCACCGTCTGTGTCCTTAAGAGGTGTCTGCTCCACTAAGTAGAACCTTCTGGAAGCAGATGAAACAGCAAGGATGCCCTACTGGTTCTGGAGATCTGTCAGCTTGAGACTAGTTGCTGTGAAGTTCCCTGAGCTTAATAAAGGTTGGTAAGTGGAGCTGCCAGCCAGGCCTGGACACCAGGATGGGCCACCAGCTAGGATGAGCATCAGGACAGGTCCACTAACCAGGGCAGGTCCACTGACCAGAACAGGGCCCCCCAACAGGGATGGGCCACCAACTAGGATGGGTCATCAACCACAATGAGCCCACAACTGGGACAAGCCACCAACCAGGATGGGTCACCAACCAGGATGGGCCACCAACTGGAATGGGACACCAACTGGGATGGGTCATCAGCCAC